>NC_053023.1:197849634-197941697 GCF_003073215.2 Triticum urartu
TGTTATGTAGTCGACGTTCACATAACACCACTAGAGGAAAGACAACATACATCTCATCAAAATATTGAATGAATACCAAATTCACATGACTACTAATAGCAAGACTTCTCCCTTGTCATCAGGAACAAACGTAATTACTCACAAAGCATATTCATGTTCATAATCAGAGGGGTAATAATATGCATATAGGATCTGAACATATGATCTTCCACCAAATAAACCAACTAGCATCAACTACAAGGAGTAATCAACACTACTAGCAACCTACTAGCACCAATCCCGGACATTGAGACAAGAATTGGATACAAGAGATGAACTAGGGTTTGGAGATGAGATGGTGCTGGTGAAGATGTTGATGGAGATTTCCCTCTCCCGATGAGAGGAGCGTTGGTGATGACGATGGTGATGATTTCCCCCTCCCGGATGGAAGTTACCCCAGCAGAACAGCTCTTCCGGAGCTCTAGATTGGATCCGCCAAGGTTCCACCTCGTGGCGGCGGAGTCTCATCCCGAAAAGTTCCTTCTTATTTTTTTCTCATCGAAAGACTTCATATAGGAGAAGATGGACGTCGGAGAGCCACCATGGGGCCCACGAGGTAGGGGGGCGCGCCCTAGGGGGGGGCGCCCCCACCCTCGTGAGCAGGGTGTGGGCCCCCTGGCCTTCATCTTTGGTGAGGATTTTTCTTTATTTATTTTAAGATGTTCCGTGGAGTTTCAGGACTTTTGGAGTTGCGCAGAATAGGTCTCTAATATTTTCTCCTTTTCCAGCCCAGAATTCCAGCTGCCGACATTCTCCCTCCTTATGTAAACCTTGTAAAATAAGAGAGAATAGCCATAAGTATTGTGACATAAAGTGAAATAAAATTCCATACTGCGATAAATATCGATATAAAAGCATGATGCAAAATGGATGTATCAACTCCCCCAAGCTTAGACCTCACTTGTCCTCAAGCGAAAAGCCGATAACAATAAATATGTCCTCATGTTTAGAGGTGGAGGTGTCGATAAAAATAAAATACGGACATGAAGGCATCATGATTATTCTCATAACAGCAACTTATATAGATTTTGTCATATGATTACTTATGTTCAAGTGATGATCTATTCACAATGCAAAAGTATAAATCATAAACCTTATTGGGCTCCGACAAACTATAATCTCAGTCATTGAAGCAATTGCAATTTATCATAACATCGGAAAGAGTCTATTTCAGAGCTAAAAAGCAAGTCCACATACTCAACTATCATTTCATCCTCCATAATTGCTAACACTCACGCAATACTTGTGGTTACGGAGTTTTAATCGGACACAGAGAAAGATAGGGGCTTATAGTTTTGCCCCACAACCTTTTACCTCAAGGGTAATGTCCACAATAATGGTTCATGCTCCCCTACATCCAATTAGATATATATATATATATCATGTTCTTTCCAACATGCTGAGCTTGCCAAAGGATAAAATGAAAAAAGAAAAGGTGAAGATCACCGTGACTCTTGCATAGGGTAGAAGATAATAATAAAGGATAGGCCCTTCGCAGAGGGAAGCAGAGGTTGCCATGCACTTTTACGGTTGGATGCATAAAATCTCAATGCGAAAGAACGTCACTTTATATTGCCCCTTGTGATATGAACCTTTATTATGCAGTCCATCGCTTTTATTACTTCCACATCACAAGATCGTATAAAGCTTATTTCTCCCACACCAATCAATCATACATATTTAGAGCAATTTTTATTGCTTTGCACCGATGACAACTTACTTGAAGGATCTTACTCAATCCATAGGTAGATATGGTGGACTCTCATGGAAAAACTGGTTTAAGGGTATTTGGAAGCACAACTAGTATTTCTACTTGGTGCTGAGAATTTGGCTAGCATGAGGGGGAAAGGCAAGCTCAACAAGTTAGAGGATCCATGACAACATACTTTATCTCAGATATAAGAAAGACATAACTCATTATGTTGTCTTCCTTGTCCAACATCAACCCTTTAGCATGTCATATTTTAATGAGTGCTCCCAATCATAAAAGATGTCAATGATAATATATCTATATGTGAAAACCTCTCTTTCCTTATTACTTCCTATTAATTGCAACAATGACCAAAGCTATGTCTACCAACTCCCAACAACTTTTAATCATCATACTCTTTCTATGTGAAGTCATTACTCTGAATAAGATCAATATGAACTTTTTGTTTCTTTTTATTCTTTTCTTCATTCTTTTATTCACCCAAGATCATGGCAAAATAATCAAGCCCTTGACTCAACACTAATCTTTATTATATAAAGCTCACGGACTCGATTACATAGAGAGATCATAAAGCAAACTCAAAAACTAGATCATGCCATAAACTTTATTCTACTAGATCAAGATACTACTAATAGGATCGAACTAAGAAAAACAGTAAAGATAGGAGTTGTGATTGTGATACGATACCGGGGCACCTCCCCCAAGCTTGGCAGTTGCCAAGGGGAGTGCCCATACCAATGTGATTATGTCTCCTTCTTTGTTGTCGGTGTAATATTCTTGGCGATGATTCCCCTCAGGATGCGGTTCTCCTCCTCGAGCTTATTGACTTGCTGTTTGAGGTCCATTATTTCCTTACAAAGCTTTCCTGTGACAGCTAAAGCTCCTTGCACCCAAGGGTGTTGCATAGCTGCAAGAGAACAAGTGACACTCCTCTTCATATTTTCATAGGTAAGAAATCTAACATTAGAAGGGATAACCGAGTTTGGAATAGCTGAGCTCTGTAGTTTCCCCATCGTGAACCCAGCTCAGAGCCAAGAGGTCACTTCTTCATCCTCCATGGCATCTACTCTCATCAAGTCAACCTCCATCTCTTCCTCCGTTGCTGGCCCAAAGTGGTCAGCGTCGCTGTTTGCCCTTGGTTTTGGTGCCGGATTAGATACCCGGCTCTCCCCAATTGACTCTTGAGAAGACATCTTGTTCTAATCTGCAGCAGCAACAACTCGAAAACAAAAACAGAGGAAATTTGCATGATACGGGAGTAAAAACCTTCGGGAGAATATATAATGAATTTTTACCGACCAAAATACGTATCGTGCAAGAAAACGGAGTCCGGAAGGCACATGAGGTGCTCACGAGGTAGGGGGCGCGCCCAGGGGGGTAGGGCGCGCCCACCACCCTCGTGTCCTTCTCGGACTGCTACTTATTTTTCTATTTTTCTAAATATTCCAAATCGGAGAAATATTGCCATAAAAATTGTTTTGGAGTCGGTTTACTTACCGTACCACATACCTATTCCTTTTAGGAGTTTGAAACGTTCCGGAAAGTGTCCCTTATGTATTCCTCCGGGGTTACAGTTTCAATAATATTGGTTTCAACATTTATGGGATTACCTGAGATATAATGTTTGATTCTTTGACCGTTTACCGCTTTCGGATTTGTGCCCTCGAAGTTGTTGATCTTTATGGCACCAGAACGATTGACCTCTTCGATAACATAGGGGCCTTCCCATTTAGAGAGAAGTTTTCCTGCAAAAAATCATAAACGAGAGTTGTATAGCAATACATAATCACCTACATTAAACTCACGCTTTTGTATCCTTTTGTCATGCCATCTTTTAACTTTTTCCTTAAACAACTTGGCATTTTCATAAGCTTGGGTTTTCCATTCATCAAGTGAGCTAATATCAAATAACCTCTTCTCACCGGCAAGTTTAAAATCATAATTGAGCTCTTTAATAGCCCAATATGCCTTATGTTCTAGTTCGAGAGGTAAGTGACATGCTTTTCCATAAACCATTTTATACGGAGACATACCCATAGGATTTTTATATGCAGTTCTATAAGCCCATAATGCATCATCAAGTTTCTTGGACCAATTCTTTCGAGAACTATTAATAGTCTTTTGCAAAATTAATTTGAGCTCTCTATTTCTCAACTCTACTTGACCACTAGACTGAGGGTGATAAGGAGATGCAATTCTATGATTAACATCATATTTAGCAAGCATTTTACGGAAAGCGCCATGAATAAAGTGTGAACCACCATCAGTCATTAAGTATCTAGGGACTCCAAACCTCGGGAAAATAACTTCCTTAAGCATTTTAATAGAAGTGTTATGATCAGCACTACTAGTTGGAATAGCTTCTACCCACTTAGTAACATAATCAACAGCAACTAAAATATGTGTGTATCCTTTAGAGGCAGGAAAAGGTCCCATATAATCAAAGCCCCAAACATCAAACGGTTCAATAACAAGAGAATAATTTATAGGCATTTCTTGACGTCTACTAATATTACCAATTCTTTGACATTCATCACAAGACAAGACAAACTTACGGCCATCCTTGAAGAGAGTAGGCTAATAAAAACCAGATTGCAATACCTTATGTGCAGTTCTATCTCTAGCGTGGTGTCCTCCATAAGCCTCGGAGTGACACTTGCGTAGGATTTGTTCATGTTCATGCTCAGGTACACAACGTCTAATAACACCAACTACTCCTTCTTTATAAAGATGTGGGTCATCCCAAAAGTAATGTCTTAAATCATAGAAAAACTTTTTATTTTGCTGGTATGTGAAGCTAGGTGGTATAAACTTAGCAACAATATAATTGGCATAATCATCATACCATGGAGTACTACGAGAAGTACTTATAACATTTAATTGTTCATCAGGAAAGCTATCATTAATAGGTACTGGGTCATCAAGAATATTCTCTAACCTAGACAAGTTGTCTGCAACGGCGTTCTCAGCTCCCTTTCTATCAACAATATGCAAATCAAATTCTTGCAGCAAGAGAACCCATCTAATAAGTCTAGGCTTAGCATCTTTCTTTTCCATAAGGTATTTAATAGCAGCATGATTAGTTTGAATAGTTACTTTAGAATCAACAATATAAGATCTGAACTTATCACAAGCAAATAGAACTGCTAAAAGCTCTTTTTCAGTAGTAGCATAATTTCTTTGAGCATTGTCTAGAGTCTTACTAGCATAATGAATAAAATTTAGTTTCTTATCAACTCTTTGCCCTAGAACAGCACCTACAGCATAATCACTAGCATCACACATAATTTCAAAGGGTAGGTTCCAATCAGTTGGCTTAACAACAGGTGCAGTGACTAATGCTTTCTTAAGTATTTCAAATGCTTCTACACAATCATTATCAAAGACAAATGGTATATCTTTTTGCAATAAATTAGTCAGAGGCCAAGAAATTTTTGAGAAGTCCTTAATGAACCTCCTGTAGAATCCGGCGTGACCAAGGAAACTTCTTATACCTTTGATGTCCTTGGGACATGGCATCTTTTCAATAGCATCAACCTTGGCTTTATCAACTTCAATACCTCTTTCAGAAACTTTATGCCCCAAGATAATACCTTCATTAACCATAAAGTGGCACTTTTCCCAATTCAAGACAAGATTAGTTTCTTCACATCTCTGCAAAAATCGATCAAGATTGCTGAAAACGTACACGCTTCCCTTTACTCCATAGGGCCTTTTCCTCAGTTGCAGGGTTTGGTGGCCCGAAATTGACTTGGCTTCGCCAAAAGGCCTCATCTCCAAAGCCCGGCTCGCGAGGCGTCCCTCTCGCTGTAGGGCGGAGCCCCCTCACCTCGCTCTTGTGACATGCTATGTTTCCCTTCTTCCATTCTCAAGTCAAGGGTGAGTCCCATGCGTCAGTTTGTGGATCGCGGTCTCACGCACTAATCCCTACAGGTGCCCATAGTAGGCCGGCCACTCGATCAAGGTTGCTTAAGCAATCATCAAAAGAAGATCCATAGACGAAGAAATCATCCATGAAAGACCTCACAAATCTTTTCACAAAAGTCAGAGAATATAGCCATCATGCATCTTTGAAAGGTAGCAGGTGCATTACATAAACCAAAAGTTATGCGTCTATAAGCAAAAGTACCAAAAGGGCATGTAAAAGTAGTCTTTGATTGATCTCTAGCCGACACAGGTATTTGAGAGAAACCAGAATAACCATCTAGAAAGCAATAGTGTGTATGTTTGCATAATCTTTCTAGCATTTTATCAATAAATGGTAAGGTGTAATGATCTTTATTAGTAGCTTTATTTAATTTGCAGAAATCAATTACCATCCTATAACATGTGATAATTCTTTGTGTAATCAATTCATCTTTATCATTAGGAACAACAGTAATACTTCCCTTCTTAGGGACATAATGGACAGGACTTACCCACTCACTATCAACAACATGATTGATTATACCTGCCTCCAGAAGCTTTAGTATTTCTTTTCTTACCACTTCTTTCATTTTAGGATTCAGACGTCGTTGAGGATCACGAACTGGTTTGGCATCTACTTCCAAATTTATTTTATGTTGACATAGAGTGGGACTAATGCCCTTAAGATCATCAAGAGTATATCCAATAGCAGCACGATGCTTCTTCAGAGTTTTCAATAATCTTTCTTCTTCATGCTCTGAAAGGTTAGCACTAATAATAACATGATATATCTTCTTTTCATCAAGATAAACATATTTAAGATTATCAGGCAAAGGTTTAAGCTCAAACACGGGATTACCCTTGGGTGGAAGAGGATCCCCTAAAATTTCAACAGGCAAATTATGTTGCAGAAAAGGTTCCTGTTTAAAGAATACTTCATCTATTTCCCTTCTTTCATTCATGAACATATCTTTTTCATGGTCTAGCAAATAATGTTCTAAAGGATCACTAGGAGGTACAACAATAGAAGCAAGTCCAATAATTTCATCCTTACTAGGTAATTCTTCCTCACGATGTTGTTTACTAAATTTAGAGAAATTAAACTCATGAACCATATCATCCAAGCCAATAGTAACAACATTCTATGGTAGCATTTACAGTATTTAAGAAGGGTCTACCAAATATAATGGGACAAAAACTATCTTGTGGGGAACCAAGAACAAGAAAATCAGCAGGATATTTAGTTTTCCCACACAAGACTTCAACATCTCTAACAATTCCAATTGGTGCAATAGTATCTCTATTATCAAGTTTAATAGTAACATCAATATCTTCTAACTCAATAGGTGCAATGTCATGCATAATTTCTTTGTATAAGTCAGTAGGTATTGTACTAGCACTAGCACCCATATCACATAAGCGATGATAACAATGATCTCCTATTTTAACAGAAATAACAGGCACGCCTACCACAGGTCTATGTTTATCTTTATCACAAGGTTTAGCAATTCTAGCAGTTTCACCTTCGAACTGAATAACATGCCCATCAATATTATCAGACAAGAAGATCTTTAACAATAGCAATATTAGGTTCTACTCTAACTTGCTCAGGAGGTGTATAAGTTCTAATATTGCTTTTACCAACAACAGTTGAAGCTTTAGCATGATCCTTTATTCTAACAGGGAAAGGTGGTTTCTCAACATAAGAAGTAGGAACAATAGGATCATTATAAGTGACAGTATTTTCTTCAACTTTAATAGGTGCAGCTACTTTTACTTCTATGGGAGGATGATATTTAAACCACTTCTCCTTAGGGAGATCAACATAAGTAGCAAAAGATTCACAGAAAGAAGCTACTATCTCAGAGTCAAGTCCATATTTAGTGCTAAACTTACGGAAAATATCGGTATCCATAAAAGATTTAACACAATCAAACTTAGGTGTCATACCTGACTCTTTACCTTCATCGAGGTCCCAATCTTCAGAGTTGCGTTTAATTCTATCTAATAAATTCCATCTAAATTCAGTAGTCTTCATCATAAAAGAGCCAGCACAAGAAGTATCGAGCATGGTGCGATTGTTATCAGAAAGCCGAGCATATAGATTTTGAATAATAATTTCTCTTGAGAGCTCATGATTGGGGCATGAATATAACATTGATTTCAGCCACCCCCAAGCTTGAGCGATGCTTTATCCTTCGCGAGGCCAGAAATTATATATATAATTGCGATCACGATGAACAAGATGCATAGGGTAATACTTTTGATGAAATTCCAACTTCAATCTTTTATAGTCCCATGATCTCATATCATCACATAGCCTATACAATATCAATGCGTCTCCCTTCAAAGACAAAGGGAAGACCTTCTTCTTAGCAACATCATCGGGTATACCTGCAAGCTTAAATAATCGACATACTTCATCCACATATATCAAGTGCTCATCAAGATGCTTTGTTCCATCTCCTATAAAAGGGTTAGCTAGCAGTTTTTCCATCATACGCAAAGGAAATTCAAAAGGGGTTTCATTTTCAATAGGTTCAGTAGGTTGAGGAGCAACTCTTTGCTCTACTGGACAGGGTGAAGATACCCCAAACAAGCCCCTCAGAGAATTACTTTCCATAGTAACAAGTGACAGTAAATTTCAGCACACTATATAAATTTTTTCCTTACCAAATTCCACCTACCAAAGGCGCTACACTCCCCGGCAACGGCGCCAAAAAAGAGTCTTGATGACCCACAAGTATAGGGGATCTATCGTAGTCCTTTCGATAAGTAAAAGTGTCGAACCCAACGAGGAGCAGAAGGAAATGATAAGCGGTTTTCAGCAAGGTATTCTCTGCAAGTACTGAAATAAGTGGTAACAGATAGTTTTGTGATAGGATAAATTGTAACGAGCAGCAAGTAACAAAAGTAAATAAAGTCCAGCAAGGTGGCCCAATCCTTTTGTAGCAAAGGACAAGCTGGAACAAACTCTTATAATAGGAAAAGCGCTCCCGAGGACACATGGGAATATCATCAAGCTAGTTTTCATGATGTTCATATGATTCGCGTTCGATACTTTGATAATTTGATATGTGGGTGGACCGGTGCTTGGGTGCTGTTCTTACTTGAACAAGCATCCCACTTATGATTAAACTCTATTGCAAGCATCCGCAACTACAACAAAAGTATTAAGGTAAACCTAACCATAGCATGAAACATGTGGAGCCAAATCAGCCCCTTACGAAGCAACGCATAAACTGGGGTTTAAGCTTCTGTCACTCTAGCAACCCATCATCTACTTATTACTTCCCAATGCCTTCCTATAGGCCCAAATAATGGTGAAGTGTTATGTAGTCGACGTTCACATAACACCACTAGAGGCTAGACAACATACATCTTATCAAAATATCAAACGAATACCAAATTCACATGACTACTAATAGCAAGACTTCTCCCTTGTCATCAGGAACAAACGTAATTACTCACAAAGCATATTCATGTTCATAATCAGAGGGGTAATAATATGCATATAGGATCTGAACATATGATCTTCCACCAAATAAACCAACTAGCATCAACTATAAGGAGTAATCAACACTACTAGCAACCTACTAGCACCAATCCCGGACATTGAGACAAGAATTGGATACAAGAGATGAACTAGGGTTTGGAGATGAGATGGTGCTGGTGAAGATGTTGATGGAGATTGCCCTCTCCCTATGAGAGGAGCGTTGGTGATGACGATGGTGACGATTTCCCCCTCCCGGATGGAAGTTACCCCAGCAGAACAGCTCTGCCGGAGCTCTAGATTGGATCTGCCAAGGTTCCGCCTCGTGGCAGCGGAGTCTCGTCCCGAAAAGTTCCTTCTTATTTTTTTCTCATCGAAAGACTTCATATAGGAGAAGATGGACGTCAGAGAGCTACCAGGGGGCCCACGAGGTAGGGGGGCACGCCCTAGGGGGGAGCCCCCTCCCTCGTGAGCAGGGTGTGGCCCCCCTTGCCTTCATCTTTGGCGAGGATTTTTCTTTATTTATTTTAAGATGTTCCATGGAGTTTCAAGACTTTTGGAGTTGCACAGAATAGGTCTCTAATATTTGCTCCTTTTCCAGCCCAGAATTCCAGCTGCCGGCATTCTCCCTCCTTATGTAAACCTTGTAAAATAAGAGAGAATAGCCATAAGTATTGTGACATAAAGTGAAATAACAGTCCATAATGCAATAAATATCGATATAAAAGCATGATGCAAAATGGACGTATCATAACTCAAGAACTTGACACGGTAGGGAGCTTTGTTCGGAAGCGGTGCTCCGGGGATGAGGTTGATGCGGTGCTCAATGCCTCGTAGTGGAGGTAGTCCCAGAGGTAGCTCATCGGGGAAAACATCTTGAAATTCCTGCAAAAGAGTAGACAACACTGGAGGGAGAGTGTGAGAAGTGTTAGTTTGTGATGCATTGTCCTTGCACATGAGGACGTAGTGTAGGACACTATATGGGTTCTCACACACTTCTCTCATCCCACGTTTGGTGGCAAATAGAACTAGGTTCTTGTTTTCGCTCATCGTGGAGGCACTCGATTTTGGCTTGTGGCGCTCACTTTCTTTTTGGTGGCTCGCTCTCTGACTATGATCTCCATGATGGGTGGCTTGCTTGCCGGCGATCACTTGACTTGGCGACATTGGATGGAGGACATACTCCTTGCCCTTCATCTTGAAGATGTAGTGGTTCGTTCGGCCGTTGTGTACGACTCCTCTATCGAATTGCCATGGCCGTCCAAGGAGAAGATGACAAACAGTCATTGGAATGATGTCACACTCCAAGGTGTCTTCGTAGGCACCGATCTTGAAGGAGACTTGTACGCGATGCTCGACTTCGATAGTGCCGGAGTCACTAAGCCATTGGACTTTGTATGGATGTGGATGCTTCATCTTGGGCAATTGGAGCTTGGACCAAAGTTCTTCACTTGCGAGATTATGACAACTCCCTCCATCGATGATGACCTTGACGGATCGGCCATTGATGCCGGCCTTGGTGTGGAATACGTGGCATCGTTGGTCCTCTTCTTGGTGATGTTGGAGAGTCAAGACTTTGGAGACAACAAGTGCCGGACTTGATTCTTCATCACAAAAGACTTGTTCTTCTTCATTGTTCACTTGGCTGTGCATGGCGACTTGCTCGAGGGCTTCCATTTCGCCTTCTCTCATGGAGTCATAAGTGCCATCATCATTGAAGACCATGGTTCGCTTGTTGGTGCACTCGTAGGACTTGTGGCCTCGGCCTCCGCAAGCGAAACACTTGAAGGAACTCGTCTTGACAGTCTCATCGGTTGGGGTTGATGATGATGAAGCTCTCGGCTTGAAGTTGCTCGTAGGAGGATGGTTTGTAGTTGATGAAGCTTTCTTTGAACTTGACTTGTCGCCGGTACTTGGTGATTCTCTAGTTGAGGTAGGAGTTGCCGAAGTCGCGGAAGCTTGATAAGAGGAGCCGTAGGTCTTGGACGAGTACTTGGCATATTTGAAGTCATCTTGCACTTGGCGTTCCGCTCTGGTGGCTTGGTGCACTAGCTCGATGAGATTTGAGTATGGTTGGAAGTCGGCGATCTTCTTGATGGGATAGTTGAGGCCATTCAAGAAGCGTGCCATTGTTTGCTCATCATCTTCCATGACATTGGCTCTTATCATTGCAATCTCCATCTCCTTGTAGTATTCTTCAACGCTCTTGGTTCCTTGCTTGAGTTGTTGGAGTTTCTTCAAGAGGTCGCGGTTGTAGTAGGTAGGTACGAAGCGTGCTCTCATGACATCCTTCATTTGCGCCCAAGTAGTGATGGGTGGATCACCTCTTGCCTCTCGGCGCTCAATGACTTGTTCCCACCAAATAAGGACATAGTCTTGGAACTCAAGGGATGCCATCATGATCTTCTTCTCTTCTTCACAATTCTGCAAACGGAAGATTTTATTAACCTTTAATGCCCATGAGAGGTACTCTTCGGAGTCACTGCTTCCGTTGAACTTGGGCATGGTGAACTTGAGCTTGCCGTAGCGTTGCTCTTCATTGTATTGGGGTCGGGGATGATGACGCCCATGTTGTAGATGATTGTTCAACTCATGGTGCTCTTGACGCGGAGGGTTGTCAACCTCATGTTGCTCTTGTCATGGAGGATTTCCATTGTCTTCATGCTCTCGATGAACTTGATGGTGTTGGCGAGCTTGTGGGGGAGCTTCACGAGCTCGAGGAGGAACTTGATGATGCCCGCGAGCTTGAAATCTTTGTTCTTGAATTTCTTCACGAAGTGCTTCCTCTTGTTGACGGGCTTGATGGCCTCGGTTGCCAACGACTCGATTCGAATCACATAGAGCTTGTTGTGCCGCAAGTGCTTGAGCATCACAGAGTTGTTATTCTTGACGTTGTTCCTCGGCATCTTGTGCATTTTTGTGTAGACGCGCTCGCTCTTCCTCTTCATGTTGGCGTTGTCGTTGCTGTTGTCGTGCTAGCGCAAAGGCTTCTTGAGTTTGACGTTGTTGGCGCTCTTGAGAGTCGGTGTCTCGTAGGGGATTAAGGCTTGCTTGATGGTCAGTGCGCGCGGCTCGACGAAGAGTGTTCGATGTCGGTTTACTTGAGCCGAAGAGGGTGAAGTTGGAGTGGCGGCTTGAACGGCTCCTTCTTGAAGTGGAAGACGAGCGGTTGAGCAACAAAGCACGAATTTCGTCCATCCTTGCATCATTCTATTGCTTGTGATCGTCGAGCTTATGGTCGAAGTAGTCCCTTGTACGTTGCTCGAAAAGTCGCAAGTCGGCGGCAAGGTCGTCGATGCGTTCACTCATAGCTTGTTGCTCTTGATGCAAAGCACGTTGTGCACCAAAGAGGTGACTCTTGGTGACGAAGGAGTTCATGTCGTCATCTTGCTCCATGAATAGTGGGTTGGTAGAAGTACTTGGCCTATCCATCATGAGAAAGTGGTGGTGAGTAGGAAAAATGAGAGAACAAAACCAAAGTTACCTTTTCCGAAGATTGTGGATGTAACAAGTACGATCTCATGATGCTATAATAGGGGAATTGGTACCGGGAATTGTTTCCCACACCTACATGTAAAAGGCTTATGGAGGAGCTCGGTTAGGATGGTGGCAACAATTTCAAGAAAATGTTAGTCAAGATATCGATAAGGTTGAGAAGATTCACAAAAATTCATGTAAAAACAAATAGATCAAACCCAATGATATCACTAGGAACACACACACGGAAGATAGATGGGATCCGCACAACCAAGGGGTGAGCTCAAAATGTGAAACCACAGAAAATGCTCTTGTTGTGCGAATACTAGAGAGATGCCAGCTCGATTGCTCAAATGGGATAGATACGCATGTGCACTAACCTATAAGAGAAACGTGTCGTCTTCAATCCCAACTATGCTATGTATGAGGTGTCAAAGATGATATGCAAAAATGACTCGATGCTATTGCTTACAAGCTCTTTGTTGCTCCTCTTTTACTTAAAAGCTTTTCTTGTTTTTTTAAGCTAGAGCCAAGTATGATATGAGACAAGTATGTAAGATATGCACGGGAGTGACTTATGGCACTAAGATGGTAACAAGATCACTACGGTGCACAAATAGCGTGGCCCGGAAATTCTCAACTTGCTAGTCTCGATGGGTAAGCTACGCGAAATGGCTCGAGTTATCAATGCAAAAGCAAGGGTGAGATGTCGTCGCGGTTACCGTCCGATCGTATGGGAAGAATGACGTCATTGAAGCCGGTGTGGTGTCCGAGTTGATGATCGAGTGGCGGCGATGATGATGTCCAAATGCGCCTAAGTAGCCGAAACACCTTAGTACACAAGAGAAACCGCGGTCTGAAACTCAAACAACCACGAGAAATAGTGCGGAAGAACACGAGTGTTGCTATGGAAGCAATATGGTGGAAACAAAAGATGGCCGAAAGTTCCTATATGGTCCATGCGCACGGGGTAAGTGAGGCCTGTGTGCACGGGGTGTGCTAGGAGAGGATGAAAGGCTTTGAATCCGCGGGGATTTTCCAAGGTAAAGCAATTTCAAGGGTTTGGAAGGCGGGGAAGCAGGAAGATGGGTAGATCCACTTGCCAAACTCCAAATTCGTGTATCAAAACAACCAAATCTCACAAGATCCAACAAATTGCAAAAAAAATTGGGCTCTTTTTGTGGGGATTTTTGAATTTGGACGAAAAAAACAAAATCAAGCTAGCAAATGGGGGGATGGCACTCCAAGATGTGAATCAACCTTGCTCATGATACCAAAATGATATAGGATGAAATCCTAGAGGGGGATCTTTTCACACTTGGAGGGGGAAAAGGGAAAACTCTCAAGAACACAAAGAGGAAATCACTCAAACAATTACCCAATTACACATCCACTAGAATAGCAATACAAGATCCGCAAGACACAAACACAATCAAAGGAAAGATACAATGGCAAAGTTCTTCCCACTCCTAGTAGATGAGGTCTTGAAGATAGTCTTCTCCTAGAGGAGGTCTTGAAGATAATCTTCTCCTAGAGGAGGTCTTGAAATCCACTAGGATTCTTCCCAAAGGGGCCTTGATTCCACAAGTGGGAAGGTAGAAGGAGCAAAGCTCACAAATATCTCATCTCATACTTTGCTAACCCTAAACATAGCCCTAGGTACGGTTTGTATAGTCTTGGGGTCGAAGTAGATGAAGAGGGGCTCGGATTGGGGATCACAGCCATCCATCCTGGGAGGCCCATGCGCACGGGGTAAGTTGGGCCCGTGCGCACGGGGGTCCCGTGGGCATGGTACAGGCCCGTGCTCACGGGGTGCTCCAGCGTCAAGTTCCTGGATAGCCCGTGGGCACGGGGTCTCGGGGGCCCGTGAGCACGTGGTCACCTGGGACATCCAGTTTCACTGTTGTTGCACTCCGTCTTGGTACGCGTGGCCTTGGGGTGGTTC
This sequence comes from Triticum urartu, assembly GCF_003073215.2. Lineage (NCBI taxonomy): Eukaryota > Viridiplantae > Streptophyta > Magnoliopsida > Poales > Poaceae > Triticum > Triticum urartu. Next base: position 197,864,206 of record NC_053023.1, read on the forward strand.
CTCTTCTCCTTGGGGGTGCTCCTGATCCTCTTGGTGGTGTTCCTCTTCATACCTAATGAGACATAGCGTATCTTGGTGAGGTAGCAACAATGTTCCATTCATATCCATATGCAAGCTAAGTAGGAAGGAGTTCACCTCGGTTTCCAAAGCACGTGCTCTAGCTGTTGTCATAGGTCCACGTGGGGCTTGATGTGTCGGTGTAGAGTCTATGGGGATGATGGAAGGATGCTCCGCATCAAAGTAGTAGTATAAATGACGCGGGTGGGGGAGGGGGAGGGACGTCGGTTTGCTCTCAACTGCGGTCCCACAAGCGAACGAAAACACAAGACAAAGCGTATTCCATTTTGTGAGCGACGTGGAGGGTCCAGCATGCCGGAGTGCAACGCGAATGCGACCAGAGCGATGTACAATCAAAACTGATTAACCGGTCGTCAGTGGAACCACTATTCATACCAGAACCTTCGCTGCTCGGCCTACGGCAGCCACTTCCCCAAAACCACACCTCCTCTCTAGCCCATTCCCCCACCTTTCGATCTCCTAGCCGGCATCAAGTGTCCCCTAGTTTGCCGGAAAGCCATGGTGTGCCGCAAGATCACGTACCACAAGATGCTGATGCCAGAGCGCTGCGCAGAAATCGCGGCGGCGGTTGGCGCCACAGACCCGCATTCCTAAGCTCGCTTTGCGGCGGGCCAATCCCGAGTTCTCTGTAGCCAAGCTACGAGGAGGAGTAATCCGATCCAATGTTCATGATGGAGGTCACGATGCAGAAGGCCCCCGATGCGTATGAGACGATGGACGCCGACTTCGTGCCGGCATCCGGGTCCCCCATGGTGCAGGCAGACCAACGGTTCAACCTGGCGATACTAAAGGAGGACCAGGAGGCAGAGGCTCAACTCGACATGAAGCGCGTGCATGTCGCTGCCATCGAGGCTCTCCTGCAGGCGGAACCAGATGTCGTGGATGTGAACCGGGCGGCGGAGGCTCAACTTGACGTGGAGCGCGCGGATGCTGCTGCCATCGAGGCCCTCCTACAGGCAGAACCGAACGTCCTGGAGTTGAACCGGGTGGTGGAGGCTCAACTTGACGCAGAGCGCGTGGATGCCGCTGCCATCGAGGCCCTCCTACAGGCGAAACCAAACGTCTTGGACTTGAACCAGGCGGCAGAGGCTCAACTCGACGCGGAGCGTGCGGATGCCGCTGCCATCGAGGCCCTCCTGCATGCGGAACCGGATGTCCTGGACTTGAATCGGGTGGTGCTCTAGTCTGTGCAGAGCGCCAGCACGCTCCTCGTGAACGAGTAGCTGGAGGCCAAGGACAACCACAGTGCGGAGACACACGTCGACAGCTACGGCTTATTCAAGCCAGCAGCCAAAGACGTCGAGGCCGTCTCATTCCGCGAGAAGTGATAGTTTTTCTTTATGTTGTTGTTTTTAGGTATCTTTTGCTGTGTAAAAAACATATATTTATGCAAGTCGCCTGACTTACATCATTTGGGTCAGGCGGCCATTTGAGGTGGTTGAATGAATATCCTACGTCTCCTAACCCTTCTTCCTCACCTCTTCTTCTTTCCCAACAGACCACCGCACGGGCCATACGGATCTTCCCCAACATGCGGTTGGATAAGCATACTGTATGAATGAAAATTATGTGTCACGGTAGGATGGCTGAGTTTGGATTGATCACATGCGGTAGCACGTGTCAGTGAGGGTGTGTTCCCTTGGTTGGGTTTGCAGCGTGCGGGAGCGACTGTGTGAGGGTGCGGTGCGACCGTCGCATGGAGGAGTGACTGTGTGAGGGTGTGGTGCGACCGCGGTGTGGATGAGCGACTGTGTGAGGGTGTGGTGAGACCGCGGCGTGGAGGAGCGACTGTGTGAGGGTGTGGTGCAACCACGACGTGCAGGAGCGACTGTGTGAGGGTGCGGTGCGGCCGTGACAGCCGTGCACAAGTGTACCTACTTTTCATTTTGACAACTTTAGGCAAGCTTGGCAAAAATGTGTGGCGAAGTATGGCAATGCAAGGCCTAGAGCCAAACATGATAGAAGTACGTATGTAGGAGTACTAGTGTTAAAAAGAAAGGCGGGGTTTTCCTTCGAGGGATTAATCTATACAAATCCTCGTTTGACGTGTCAATCAATGTGTATTTTTTTCTCCAAAGCCCAAAGAGCTAACCATCTCACTCCTCATCGCTTGATTAATGCATCATCATGCAAACCAACCTTCTCACTTCCCCATTCATGCAAGGGTATATTAATGTCCTTGGTTGCTAGTACGAGGCAAACCCCATCAATTTTGCCTTGATTAGTGTTAGTGGCCTTATGCAAATTGTAATTTTGATATACTGGCCTTGTATACAAAAAAATGGAGGTGGTAACTATTTGACTTCCTTCCCCATTGCGTGATGTCAACGATATCTCAAACATTGTGGTTTGGCGAAGTGCGTTCGACAGAGAACACCATTGAGGGAGACCATGGTAAGTCGTTCGCAAGTGCCGCCTGCAAGCCGAGACAACCGCCTTATTTGCATCCAGGAAGTCTGTTGAACCAAAGTACTAGTACACAATAGCGTCGTTCGTCCAGCTTAATGCGGTGAGGTGGTTTCTCGAAGAATACGATGGAGAAGCGGAGTCAGCGAAGAGTGAAATGATGGTTGCTTGGTCTATGCTTTGTCATTTGACGCCTCACTACTTTGTGATTGTGATAGAAGGGACAGGGGAGTAGACTCTGTGCTCTATACTGTACATGCGTCCAAGCATGGGAGAAATAGGAGAGACATTGCATTTTTCTATTCCTTCAATCAATAAATAAATCAAGGAGCTTCAATTCCATCTTTTTGGCTTTGGCATCACCGTCCACAATGGTTCCCATCGATGCAAAATGCTATTTTCACATTTGGCTACACATTGTGGATGCCCTTAACCGTACCACTTTGTTTTTCTCTTGTGTGCTATCTATACAAATCTCAATTATATTGTTCTAAAAAATTATAGAATCAAGAATAGTAAAAATGAGGTGATTTTGCCGCGCGGATGGCTGGGGAGGTTTCTTATTTTTAGAGGATGTTGGCCTGGCGGTTTTCTAACATGTGGTCCCACGTGTCAGTGCTTTGCCAAGCCGATCCGTGTCCCACATGAGGCAGAACAACGACAGAAGCAACACGTGGTTAACTTGAAGAAGATGAGGGAGAAGCGGATTTAGTAACGAGCAAAATGATGGTTGCTTCATCCATCCAACTTATTTTTCTAGCATTATTACTTCATCCCTCAAACCTAAATGCGGGAAAGGTGCAACTTTGTGATTTGACGCCTCATTGCTCATTACTACGCCGGCGCCATGACTGGGGTGCTTCACCCCTGCTGCTCTGCACTCTATTCCAATATGGCACGTGGACCCGGTAGCTTGATGTCCCACATGTCGGCGAAAGGGACTAGAACATTTATGAAAGCAAGCACTCCACTCTTACAATGGAGAAGTACATGACACGATGGCCCAGTGAACTATTACTTGTACTATAGTACTATAGTACTATAGTTTTGCTGTTTCACACGATCCATCGATACAAACCCAATTAAACAAGAAAGAGCGGGATTTTTCCCACGTGGCAGATGATACTGGCCATACATTTCAAAGGCAATTTTAATGTACGCAAACTGAATAATAAAGTAACAATATGATATCTAGTAAAACTAAAAACACGTATGATTTATTGTGTTAGAGTGTAGTAGTAGTGCTGTATTGCATAATTGTTAGATGTAACATGCGAGAACGTGTAGAGATGTAGTTTTCGAGGGCCTACGGTGAGAAAAGCGTAATACGGTCACCAGACTTCAGAATATGCTCATTACAGTCACTATATACGTTTTGCGGTGATTATACGGTCACTTGCTCATTGTTCAGCATCGGATTGCACTCTGTTGACTGGCCAAATAGTCTGCGTGGCACCATGTGGACTAGTTAAATTGACTACATTCCTTGTGGTTCCCACCTATCAGTTCGCATAGGTAAAACATCAGATATACACGAATTTACGCAGGCGTGGCAAGACTCCAACCCGTGCGTGGGAACCACATGGTTGTGTATGTGTCTGTCAGGGCCTGATGTGTGTGCATGCACGTGTAGGTTGAGAACTTGAGTGTGAGAGTGTGTGTTGGCCGTGTGGTGTGTTCATGCATGCATGCGTGCGTGGCTGCGTGTGTACGTGTGAGTGTTGTGTGCATGCGTGGCTGCATGTGTTTGTGTGAGTGTTGCATGCATGTAGTTCGTGTGCATGCGTCCGTGTGTGTATAATCACCACACCAGCTCATGTGTGTTAAAACAGACGGCTCGGCATACCAATACAAGGCCACCTTGTGCCCTGTGCCCGCAATCATGACTTCGAACGACCATCCAATATTTTTTTGTCATTTGTTTTCATTCTTACTATCAAAATGCCTATGCGTTGCACGTAACATCAAGATGCATTTGTATGACTAGTTTATCTTGTGAGAGAAAAGGATGAACGAGGAAAAGCCTTATTTGCAAATGTGGAGAGGTATGTGGGTACCTTTTTGCAAAATTGCCATAATTTCCTTCCTATCCGTCAGATATAAATCATACGGCCTATATTGCAGGATGGCAGGCACACCATCATCACCAACTCTATTTTTTATAAGAGCTATCAAGATGCCCATGCGTTGCACGGAACATCAAGATGCATTTGTATGAGTAGTTTATCTTGTGGGAGAAAAGGATGAACAAGGGAATGCCTTATTTACAAATGTGGAGAGGGGTGTGGGTATCTTTTTGCAAAATTTCCATAGTTTCCTTCCTATCCGTTGGATATAAATCGGATGGCATATATTGCAGGATGGCAGGCACACCATCATCACCAACTCTATTTTTTATAATAGTAGAGATGTAGAGTAGATACATGCCGACAAGTGGGCCCAATGGTAGTGAGATAATGTGATGCAACACTAGAGGTGCCACGTGGAGCGTTTAACTGGTCAACTAGTCATGTCTTGAGAAAATACAGAGCTATACAGTGAGCCCGTGACTGTATAATAACCACAAAACATAAATGGTGACCGTAATGAGTAGATTCTGAAGTCCAATGTACGTATCGTGCTTTCTCTTTAAATACAATGATCGTCTCTGTATATATCGCGAGAGAAAGATGGAACATGCGTGAATGTGCTGGGGGCGTACTTTTAGAGGACCTGGAGATAGTTTGTGTGTGTACGTTTAAGGGGCGTAGAGGGGGTGTATGCGATGGCGAGAGAGATGCTCTTCTTTTCTCTTTATTATGACTAACTTTATATATAGTATAAAAATATAAAAAATTCACAATGCGGAATAAATATCATTATGGGCACCATGTAATGAAAATTAACGTTCATACTCCTCCATATAACTTTGTAATGTTGTATATATGTAGAAATTCTGAAATAATTTTTTGGCCACACTTTATTCAAAAGGAATGTTGTAAATGAAATATACATGAAGAGAGGGCTTTTTAGATCAATGGGGTACATGATTTAACATGTGTGAATGTGTAGTTGATGTATTTGGCAGGGCCTAGAGGGGTATGTGTGTGTATTACGTATTCGAGAGAGGCATGGATAGAGGGACCGGGGGGGACGTGGGAGAGATCACACAAGAAACAAGAGAGGTCTAGAGAGAGAGAGGGGGGGGGAGAGAGAGAGAGAGAGAGAGAGAGAGAGAGAGAGAGAGAGAGAGAAAGAGACGACTATGATGTCACGGCGAGAGATTCCCTTGAGTGTGTATATGTAAGGGGGAGGGGATAGAGGCACGAGGAAAATTTTTTGTGTAGTGTCTGTGTTGGTATGTGTGGGTGTGAGAAGATAACGAGACCTGGGGGCAGAGGGTGTGTCACCGCGTGAGGTCCGGTGTGTCGAGGTGAGGCCTTTGGTTCGGTTCCGTCCTGCGCCAGATTGGTTGGCCCGTGACACATTTAGGGAGACCCATGGATGACTAGTCGTACAAGACAAAGATAGCAGAATCATGAAGGACTCTGTGTCCACTGACAAAGTCGGCTAGGATTTGTAACCCTAGGTCCTCAGACTAAGGTAACCCCTTATCTCTGATATTACTATTCATCCAACCTAACTTTAAGGGGCATCCTACAGAATGCTCTGCTAGAATCATACTCGTCAATTAGGAAGAGAGGTTTGAGACAATGCGTGAGAAACAGGCCTACAGATAATGTGCGTACGGGAGACACGTAGGCATGTCTATGTATATAGAAAGGGTCGATGGGGATTGAGCGTGTGTATGCTTGTGGCAGGACGAGTGCTTGTGATAAAGGTTAGTGAAAACAGTCGTAAATGGTTACGAGAGGGAGGGAGGGTTATATCGAGAGCATGTCTGAGAGAAATACACCTCGGGAGAGAGTGTGTGAGCATGTGTGAGACACCACCGATGGAGAGTGAAACTACACATAAAAGACTAATGTACACATTGATTAAAAAAATAAATTGTATGCAAATATTAGGATGGGATCATGATATTTGCAATTCGCGTAAGGAACAGTTATTGATCCATCAGATATCTAGATTCTATCAAATTTGAGCATGTCTATGTTATTATTCGACGTAATTGATCCACATAGTTAGTATTTTTAACTCCAAACAATGCATCGCTTTAGCAATCGAATATAAACGTGAGTATAGTTCATGTTGTGTGTGTAAAGCACATTATACATACGAAGTTACACAATGACTGTCGGTGTCAAAACCGGCGGATCTCGGGTAGGGGGTCCCGAACTGTGCGTCTAGGCCGGATGGTAACAGGAGGCAGGGGACACGATGTTTTACCCAGGTTCGGGCCCTCTTGATGGAGGTAAAACCCTACGTCCTACTTGATTAATATTGATGATATGGGTTGTACAAGAATAGATCTACCACGAGATCAGAGAGGCTAAACCCTAGAAGCTAGCCTATGGTATGATTGTTGTTCGTCCTATGGACTAAAACTCTCTGGTTTATATAGACACCGGAGAGGGCTAGGGTTACACAGAGTCGGTTAGAATGGTAGGAGATCTACATATCCGTATCGCCAAGCTTTCCTTCCACGCCAAGGAAAGTCCCTTCCGGACATGGGACAAAGTCTTCAATCTTGTATCTTCATAGTCCAGGAGTCCGGCCGAAGGTATAGTCCGGCCATCCGGACACCCCCTAATCCAGGACTCCCTCAGTAGCCCCTGAACCAGGCTTCAATGACGACGAGTCCGGCGCACAGATTGTCTTCGGCATTGCAATGCGGGTTCCTCCTCCAAGTACTTCATAGAAGATTTTGAACACAAAGGTAGTGTCCGGCTCTGCAAAATAAGTTTCCACATATTGCCATAGAGAGAATAATATTTACAAAAATCTAATCTGCTGACGTATTCCGTAGCGTGACATCACACTATGGCCAAGTCTTTATTCGAATCGTTTTATTGTCCCACCTCAGCGCGTTTAGCGAGGCGGTTTCCTTGGCACGTCTTGTTAAAGCAGAGATCGTGTCCCCTTATTCCGGGAATCTCATCAATACGGGTGTGGGTAACCCAATCGTGCCATCGATTACGGCGCTTGGGAGATAAGCGAGTTTTACAAGGCTGGTGGGGGCGCATAGTCACGTCCACCCATATAAGGGGATAAGGATCCACCTTTTCATCCGCGCCCTCTTCCTCCTTTGCCTATCCATTTCCGCGCATTCGAGCTCCAGCGCCCAAGTCCGCAAACCCCACCTCAACCTTCTCCAGCCATGTCCGGAGCGGGAGGCAAGTGGATGGTCTCCTCCGTCACGGAGGGACACATCAAAAAACTGAGGAAGGCCGGATACTTGTCTAACGACATTGCGCACCAGCTTCCCGAAGAGGGGCACTAGGAAAAGGGCTATAGATAGGATTGACACTAATGGCGCACCAGGGAAGTAGTGCGCCACTACTATATACTAATGGCGCACCAGTTGGTGATGCGCCATTAGTGTGGAAGACACTAATGGCGCACCAGAAAATAGGTGCGCCACTAGTGATAATTTTTTTTTCATTTTTACATACATACTAATGGCGCATCCTACCGAAGTGCGCCATTACTAGTTCTAACTAGTAATGGCGCACCAGACAGGGAGTGCGCCAGTACTAAAATTTTTTTATTCTTTTTTTTGCAAAACTACTAATGGCGCACCACCTCACAGTGCGCCATTACTAGTTTAAACTACTAATGGCGCACCCTGTAAAAGTGCGCCATTAGTATATATTTTTTTTACTTCTCTGCAAAACTACTAATGGCGCACCACCTGCAAGTGCACCATTAGTAACCAGGGTTACTAATGGCGCATTTGCAGGTGGTGCGCCATTAGTAACCTGGGACCCCAACAAGATATTTTGGACAGCCACACCTACCCACTCACTCTCCTCACTTCATTCCCTCCACCTCCTTCTCCAAGCTTTCGGCTGCCTCCTCCTCCTCACCTCATTTCCACCATAGATTCATCAAAATTAAGAGGTGAAATTACCTTTTTTGATAGGTAAGTAAGGGGAAAGCTATCTTCATGATGTAGATCTACTTTTTTTCTCCCTATCTCGCTCCAACAACGTGCACATGCACTTTTTGTGGCATAGCTAGATCTGTGTATGTTTGTGGTGTTGCATGTGTTTGTGGTGTTGCATATATGTTTGTGTTTGCAGGTACCGGTATTTCAAATGCGATAGTTGCCAATATTTTGCTGGACTGTTGATTCATTTCCGTTTCGGCGAGAATTTTGGCACTATGCATTGTTTTTGGTCCTATTTTTAGGGAAGGTCATGCCAAATTTTTTCTTGGTTCTAAAATATCATTTTGCTCTACCCCACAGGCGACCATGGTCCGCACGATGACCGAAGGCATCATGAATAGGTTTTTGAGCTCCGCGAAGGCCGAGATGCTTCAAAAGAACGAGATGGAGATAAGATGTCCATGTCGAAGATGCAAGCTGAAGAGCCTTATTGCGGACCCGGATTCCGGGCAGGTGCGGGACCACCTGGTCTTGCGTGGTTTCATGGATGGCTATCGGTGGCAAGGTGATGAAGATGATTATGAAGTCGTCCATGGGGGCCGGGCAAGAAATGAGGAAGGGCAACAAGACAAGTACCACCGTGGCGAGGGCGGGCGAGAAGACGAAGAATCTCCAGGACATGATCACGACGGTGATGCTGTACATAGTCATCATGTAGAAGATGTCGTACGTGATGATGAGGAAGATCAAGACGAAGGGCATGATCATGAAGATGAAGATGCCGGAGCAGACGACGATGGAGGCTGGGTGCAGGACCCTCATAGTCAAGAGCTGCTTCTCAAGAAGACGGATAATGCAAGAGCTGCCGCCCGAGAGAAAGCCAACCTGGATCAACTGGAGATAGACGCGGTTACTCCATTGTATGAAGGATGCAGGCCCGAGGATACCAGCCTGAAAGTAACGCTCATGGCTCTGGAGATGAAGGTAAAACACAAAATGATCGACGCATGCTTCGACGAGAACATGTCATTCTGGAACGAACGTCTTCCCAAGGGGAACAAGTGCCCGACCAGTTTCGAGGAGGCGAAGAAAATCGTGTGTCCTCTGGATTTACTGCACGTGAAATACCATGTGTGCATGAACAATTGCATCATTTATCGGGACGAGCATGCGGAGTGTACCATATGTCCGGTGTGCGGCGTCACTCGATACAAGAAGAGGAAGAAAGCTCCTCGAAAATAGGTGTGGTACTTTCCGATCACTCCTCGTCTGCAGCGGTATTTCACGGACCCTAAGGTAGCAAAGCTCCTGCATTGGCACGTGGATAGGGAGGAGAAGAAGCGGGAAGATGACGGAAATGATCTGGAGATAAATAAAAAAGACAAGATGCTGAGTTACCCTAAGGATGCGAGCCAGTGGCAAGCGTTGAACTTCGAATACCCAGAATTTGGGAAGGATCCAAGGAACATCGTGCTGGGCACGAGCACCGATGGAGTCAATCCGTTTGGCAGCCAGAGAAGCACACCTAGCACCTGGCCTGTGTTTGTGTGGATGTACATCCTTCCCCCCTGGTTATGCATGAAGAGGAAGTACATTCACATGAGTATGCTAATTGAAGGGCCGAAACAACCAGGGAACGACATCAATCTGTATCTGGGGCTGCTGAAAGAGGAGCTAGACACGCTGTGGAAAACGCCAGCCAATACGTGGGACGCCGCAGAGAAAGAATATTTCCCTATGAGAATCGCACTGCTCACGACGGTGCACGACTATCTCGGTTACGGATATCTCGCGGGGCAGGTAGTCCACGGATTTTCTAGATGCGTAAGGTGCATGGATGCCACAATTTATCGCCAGCTAGATAGAGATCCCGGGTCTTCAAAAACCGTGTTCATGGGACATCGAAGGTGGCTTCGCGACGATGACCCATGGAGGAAACGCAAGGATCTGTTCGATGGTGAAACCGAACCACGAAAACGCCCGCGTACGAGGAGCGGCGAGGAAATAGATGAGCTGTTGAAAAATTGGAACGATTGCCCACTGCCGGGAAAGAATCAAAAGGCGCCAGAGCCGGGAAAGAAGCGAAAGGCGCCAAGCCGCTGCTGAAGGTATGGAAAACGAGGTCTGTTTTCTGGGACTTGCTGTACTGGAAGATCCACCGTGTGCCTCACAGCCTTGATGCCATGCATATCACGAAGAACGTGTGCGAGAGTCTGCTTGGTACCCTTCTCAACATGCCAGAGAGGACCAAAGATGGGCCGAAAGCAAGGGCAAACTTGAAATCAATGGGCATCAGGCAGGAGCTTCACGCTAATGATGATGATGATGAGGCGAAGCAGGACACAGAAACTCGTCGCAAAGGCAAAAAGGCCAAGAAGACCGGAAGTGACTACCCTCCCGCGTGCTTCACTCTAAGTCAGGAGGAGATCGAGCAGTTTTTCACCTGCCTCGTAGGAGTAAAACTTCCTTACGGTTACGCGGGGAAGATAAGCTGATACCTAGACCCAGCGAATTAGAAGTTCAGCGGGATGAAGTCTCACGACTGTCACGTGCTGATGACGCAGATAATTCCAGTTGCAATCCGTGGGATCATGGATGCGCACGTCCGTGAAACGCTATTTGGCCTATGCAACTTTTTCGACGTCATCTCTCGGAAGTCGATTGGCGTGAGGCAACTCAGAAGTCTACAGGAAGAGATCGTGGTGATACTATGCGAGCTTGAGATGTACTTCCCGCCCGCATTCTTCGACGTTATGGTGCATCTGCTGGTCCATATCGTGGAGGATATCATCCAACTCGGGCCGGCGTGTCGGCGTTCTGGGAACGGGGGTCCCCAGACTTGCCTGCCTGCGGCCTGCGGCGTGGCTCAAAAGGGGGTCCAGCATGGTCCATCTTCACCAACGCAAACCCAAGACCCTCGCGAGGGGCCAAGCCTCGCGGGGCGGACGACACGGAGCTTCCTCAGGCACGGCCTCGTCAGGCTGGCTCACGAGGTGGCGGAGAGACCAAGGCGGGGTACCTCACGAGGTGCCCATGACGCAAGCCATGACGACCGAGGGCGCCAGGCGGGTGCCAGCCCGCGCAGTGTCCTCCTTTCCTCTTTGGTGCAAGGGGGGCAAGCGCAGCCGCGGAGTACCAAGGCATCAGGCAAAGGTTGCCATTTCGGTGCAACGAGACCAAGACCAAGAGGACTACGAGACGGAGGTCACCATGGAGCCCAAGACGGCGTCATCACCAGAGCTTTGCGTAGGCGAAGACTACTTTTGTTAGGATAGCTAGTACTAGTTGTCCCCTTTCAAATTAGCCCGCCATTGTTGGCTCCCTTCCCGCTCGATATTTGGGAAGAGGACCAGGGCCTCTATAAATAGGACCAGCCACCCACATCGAAAGGGGGAGACCACACGAACACAAGGAGAGAGGACCCGAGGGCAAAGAGAGAGAGAGAGAGAGAGAGAGAGAGAGAAGGGCGACTCAGCTCCTCCCAGCAGTCCATCGCCCCAGCCAAGAACAGACCCTCGTGAGGCTGTTCTCCCTTGTATTGTTCATCATAATCAGCCCAAGGGGCAATCCACCGCACCACACACTGGAGTAGGGTATTACACCACAACGGTGGCCCGAACCAGTATAAACCCTGTGTCTCTTGTGTTGTTCTTTCCTGAGCTTTTGATCCTAGCAAGGCGGAGGGGTGCAGGTAAGTAGGAGACAAAAGCTCCACGCGCACCCCGGTGTTCGAACCTCAAGGGTCTGCCGGAACCCGAAATCCGACATTTGGCGCGCCAGGTAGGGGTCCGCCGGGATTCGTCTTCCACCACCCCGTTCTCCTCCGACCATCACGCCCATGTCTGACGCTCGTCGGGCCCGCGCCGAGCGCTGGGCCGCGCTCGCTTCCCGCGTCGCCCCGACGGCCCCCGTCGGCGGGCGCCCTCGCCGTTCCCCGTCACCTGCCGTCAATGCTGCCACCGGCCCGGCGGGGGACGAGCGGCAAGCATCGTCCCAGCATCCGTCAGTGCGGCAAGACGGCCGCACCGCAACTCCCTCGCTCACCCCAGCTGGTTCTTCGTCCCGCGCGCTCCGTGCGCCCATGGAGGCTCGAGCTGCACTCATCGCGGTGAACGAGCTCCTGCGCTACCGCCCCGTCGACGACGTCTACGAAGAACGGCTCGACCGCGTCGCTGAGCTCGTCCGTGCCGCAGGGGGCTCTCATGCACCGTCCGTTCCGCTGCACCGCACTCCGCCCCGCATGGGCAACGAAGCTCCGGCGGCGCCCCGACCGCCTCCTCCTCAGGAAGGCGCCATGGATCCAAGGCGCGTGGCGCCTGGGCGGAACCCGCTCCGGCAGGCGCCAGCGCAGCAGGAGCAGAGCTGTCAAGAAGTCCCTCGCCCGCAAGAAGCTGCCCGGGCGCTCCCTGCTCCAGCACGTCGCGACCATGCTCTTGCTCCCGCGCGTCAAGACCCCGCGCTGCACCCAGTTGCAGTGCGTGGGGACATGCAAGACCAAGCTCCCCGTCATCCAAGGCCTCCCGTGGCCACAGCAGGCTGCCGCGCCTTGACCATCGAGCTACGCAGCATCGCGTGCCCGGCAAGTTCAAGCCAGACTTGCCTCCTCGCTACGACGGCACGACTGACCCTGCGGAGTTCCTCCAGCTCGACGAGCTGGGCATCGAAGCTGCCAACGGAGGCGAGAAGGTCATGGTGAACTGGTTCCCCATGGCACTCAAGGACGGGGCCCGCACCTGGCTCCTGGACCTGGCTCCAGGCACAATCTCCTCCTGGGACGAGATGCGCACCCACTTCATCGCCAACTTCCAAGGCACTCGCGACCGGCCACCTGCCGTAAGCGACATGCGCCGCATCAAGCAACAGCCCGGGGAGACCCTGCAGAAGTACATCCAGCGCTTCAACAACGCGCGCCTCAAGATTCCCAAGGTGACCGAGGAGGCCATCATCTCGGCCTTCTCCGACGGCGTGCGCGACGTCAAGATGAAGGAGGAGCTGGCGATGCATGAAGACCTGTGCACCTCCTTGGAGCTGTTCAACCTGGCAACCAAGTGCGCCAGGGCCGAGGAAGGGCGTCTCTCCCTCCTCGAGCTGCCTGCCGCAGACCTAGAAGAGAAGAAGCCCAAGACCAAGGATGTGAAGCGCAAGGAGGCTGCCGTGCTCGGGGCAGAACCAGACACCAAGCGAGGCAGGGATCAGCCCGAACCTTCCAAGGGCAGCCGGTACTGTGTGTACCATGAACCTTCCAAGGGCAGCCGGTACTGTGTGTACCACGACCTCCACACCCACAACACCAACGAATGTCAAGAGCTCCGAGCCGTGCGAGAAGGAAGGATCGGCCATCGCCCCGACCGCAGTGACCGGGGCTACGGTCGAGGAGGAGGAAGGAATGCAGGACATCAACCTCGCGGGGATCACTGGCAAGACCCACCTCGCGAGGGAGACTGGAGGGATCAGCAGACCCACCTCGCGAGGGAGACTGGAGGGATCAGCCTCGCGAGGATCGCCCGCATGGCAACGCAGGCCTCCCTCCGCTGCCACCGCAGCCAAGGAGAAACGAGGACCGCCACCAAGACGAGGGGGCTGGGGGCTTCCAGGAGCCGCGCGCGATCGCCTGCATCCTTGGCGGGACTCAGGCCCCAGCCTCTCAATGCATCTTCAAGCAGTTCGCCCGCGAAGTGAATGCAGTCCTCCCTAGGCTTGAAGCCACGCGCCTCTCAGGTGGTCGGCGTGCGCCATCATGTTCAGCTCAGCAGATCAGCTCAAGTGTGCGGCTACAGCCGGAGTCCTCCCGATGCTTTGTTCCCCAATCATCAGCAACGTGGTGGTCACCAGGACCCTCATCGATGGCAGGGCAGGGCTCAACGTCCTGTCCATGGAAACATTCAACAATCTCCAAGTGCCCTACAGCCAGCTTCAGCCAACCAAGCCCTTCTCTGGAATCACCGACGGCTCCACGGTCCCGATTGGGCAGGTCCGCCTCCCTGTCACCTTTGGGGCACGCGAAAACTACCGCACCGAGCTCATCGACTTCGACGTCGCTCACATTCGCCTGCCGTACAACGCCATCCTTGGGTACCCGGTGCTGGCCAAGTTCATGGCCGTAACTCACCACGGCTACAACGTCCTCAAGATGCCAGGAAGTGGCGGAGTCATCACCGTGCGCTGTGAAGAGAAGGACGCGGTGTGTTCCCTGGAACGAGCCTTTCAGGCCGCTTCACTGGAAGACCCGGATCGCGGAAGCAGGAGGCTTCCTGAGACCGCCCCCAAGAAGAAGAAGACATTGTCCGGCCCGGTCACTCAGGAGGCAGGCCCCTCTGGGCCGGTGCCTGCCCAGGGGGAACCTCCTTCCGTCGCATAGGAAAGCACGCCCGGCGCCCTCCTCAGGCAGGGCTCGGGGGCTCTCCCCTGGCGGGCCACCGACCTGGCTAGGGTCACGAGGGAGGCGCTTGGGCACCACATGGAGGCGTGCTTCGAAGCACGTTTCCCTCGAGAAGGAGTAAGGCAAGGAGAGCCAGACCCTCAGGAGTTCGTCAGCAAGGCCATTCAGGAGCTACAGGAGTCAAGGGTCATGAAAGGCGGCTGCCGTCTACCAGCAGTGGCTCCCCATCCAGGCGATGATGGTGGGCTGCGCGTCTGCATCGACATACCAGGGCTCAACCGAGTCGCCTCTCTGGAGCGCCTCTGGCCCTCACGAGTGGGGCGCTGCGGAGGTCCACCCCACGGCTGCGTTCGCATGGTTTACGGCTTGCCGAACGCTGCTGTCACGTACCAGTGCCTCATGAGGGGCATCATGGAGGCACAAGAGGCCAGGTGTTCCGCAGCCCTGGCGGAGATGGAGATGGCCCGCAGGGAGCCACCAGCTCCTCCGGAGCCTCCTGAGGCCCCTGGGCCTAGGGGCTCGTGAGGATCGGCTTCCGCAGCCCACCGAGTCTGCTACGCCAATACCCCTTCGTCCTCAACGTCATCAGGTGACATCTTTCAAGTTTTACTTCCAGCTGGGAGCGCCCCCCAGGGCTGCATTATTCCCAGGCCACGTGGGTCTGTCCCTGCGGCATGTATCCCTTTTATTTCATGTTGTTAGCTTACCTTGTTGGGGGCGCCCCTCGGGCTGCATGATCCCCAAGTTGCTCGGGCCAGACCCAGTGATGTCTGCCTTCCCAGCATCTATTTGAATGAATCCACTCCTTCGCGGCTAATGTGTTCGACCTAGCTACCTGCTCAACTGACGCCAACTGACGGAACTGCTCTCAAACGGCACGACGCTTGCGCATGGGTCCGTCCCTGCAATGCCGACAAACCTGAATGGCTGAGCTCTGGCCACGGCAGCCCCGCATGGCGCCACCTCATCAAGCCTTCAGTGCCTTGTACCCCTCGAAAGAAACCAACGGCTGACTATCAATTGTCATGGCAACCCCTCATTTTTTCTATGATGGGTCTACAGGATCTCCTGAAGGAGCTGCGTCAGGCGAGGCCCTTGCGGTGTCTCCTTCGCTCTCATCCGCGCGAACCGCTTGCACGTTAAAGGGGGGGTGCCTGAGCATCGCAACTCAAGGCTCCTACTGGCTCTCCAGCCCTCACCCTCTGGCCTTGTCCACGGCATCGTGACCTAGCATACCAGCGACGGCTGAGACTCGCTCGAGGGCCGGGACACGAGGACGTAGAGCAGAAAGGGGAGAAAAGGCGAGAGGGGAGGGACACGCGAGGACCTCGCCAAGCAACCTCGCGCCTGCCGATGCATGGACCCGGCGACACACCAGAGAGCGACCCCTAATTCTCGAGATAAGTCACCACCCGAAAGCACCAGCTACCGTGGCACCACCCCCGCACCTAATGCAATCCCGTGTTAACGACGCCGCTCTCCTTTCTCACCGAACGACGGCTGCTTGAGCGACAAAGGGGACCTCCTGAGCATCGTGACTCAGGGGCTCTTACCGGACTCCGGGTCGCTCACCTCCTGGCCTTGACCACGGCATCGCGACCTGGCATACCAGCGACGGCTGAAGCCGCCTTGGGACTGGGACCTGTCGGCGCAGAGCACGAAGCCCTCGTGAGGTTCGATAGGGAGGGCAGAGCTAAGACATAATGAGCAACTCACACAGTTCTACGACAAGGGTTGTATTAACAAAACATGATCACAGGCACCTTACAAGCCCCCACGGGACGCGTCTTTGATTCCTCGTAGGGAACAGATCCTAAAGGGACACTAACTACGCGCGCCCCTGCAGACGACGCCATCATCAACAGTGGGCCATCAAGCACCGGCGCCAACCCCATCTAGATCAGAGTTGGCGGCGGCCTGACGAGCCCGCCCTGCTCCTGGAGCGGCGCCGGCTCGGGGGCTCGTAGCTGTCGTCGCTCGTCTCCGGAGTCATGAAGAGCTCGCCGGAGTCGCTGGAACCTCCGATGCCTCCACCGCCTGAGGAGCCGCCAAGGGAGCGGTCGGCGGGCCTAGTCCTCGCCACAGCAGGGTCCCGGCCACCTCTCCCGGGGCAGCACTCCAGCCGGCGCCCGTTCGCATCGATGCGACTATATCTCCCACGTGTCGAGGCACGACTTAGAGGCATAATCGCATTGAAGGCATATGTCGCAAGTTAGGCAATCTTCACGACATCCCATGTAATATAGATAATAAAAGGGGAGATAACATAGTTGGTTACACTCTCCACGTCAATCAAGTACATAAATAACATTACATCATCCAAACACTCATGGCCCGACTACGGCGCCAAAACAAAAGATAACCCAACATGCGACACGGTCCAGATCACCCCCAACTCGGCACCACTACTTATAATCAGGAAAGGAAACATAGTATCATTGAGAGTCCTCATCGAACTCCCACTTGAGCTCAAGCGCGTCGTCTAGAGCGGAAGCATCAGGCCCTGCATCTGGTGTAATAGTAATCTGTGAGCCATAGGGACTCAGCAATCTCGCACCCTCGCGATCAAGACTATTTAAGCTTATAGGTAAGGCTAGGTAAATATGTGGAGCTGCAGCAAGCGACTAGCAAAATATGGTGGCTATCCTGTTCGCAGAAGAGAGCGAGAAGAGGAGGCAAGGCGCGAGCGAGAAACTAGAGAACAACCTGCGCAAGCATTACTCCAACACCGTTTCCACTTCCCGGACTCCACCGAGAAGAGGCCATCACGGTAACACACTCAGTTGATTCATTTTAATTACGTTAAGGTTCAAGTTATCTACGACCGGACATTAACAAATTCCCATCTTCCATAACCGCGGGCACGGCTTTTGAAAGAACAGATCCCTGCAGGGGAGTCCCAACTTAGCCCATGACAAGCTCTCACGGTCAACAAAGGAATAGACCTCCTCCCGAGACATTCCGATCAGACTCGGCATCCCGGTTCTTCAAGACAACTCCGACAATGGTAAAACAAGTCCAGCAACACCACCCGCTGTGCCGACAAATCCCGATAGGAGCTGCACATATCTCGTTCTCAGGGCACACCGGATAAGCTAAGCGTACGGGAGCCAACGTAACCCAAGTTGCCAAGGGACGGCCCCGCACGGTGCTCTAGGTTGGACCAACACTCGGAGGAGCACTGGCCCGGGGGGGTTTAAAATAAGATGACCCTTGAGTCCGCGAAACCCAAGGGAAAAAGCTAGGTGGAAAATGGTAAAACCAAGGTTGGGCATTGTTGGAGGAGTTTTATTCAAGGCGGACTGTCAAGGGGTTCCCATTATAACCCAACCGCGTAAGGAACGCAAAATCCGGGAACATAACACCGATATGACGGAAACTAGGGCGGCAAGAGTGGAACAAAACACTAGGCGAGAGGCCGAGCCTTCAACCCTTTACCAAGTATATAGAAGCATTAAGATAACAAGATAATATAATGATATCCCAACAAGTAAATAATGTTCCAAAAAGGAACGGTCTCCAATCTTCACCTGTAACTAGCAACACTATAAGAGAGGCTGAGCAAAGCAGTAAGATAGCCAATCAACGGTTTGCTAGGACATGGTGGGTTAGAGGTTTGACATGGCAACTAGGGAGGCTTGAAAGCAAGTGGTAGGCATCGTAGCATTGGCATAGCAAAAGAGCGAGCATCTAGCAAAGCAAAGATAGTAGTGATTTCGAGGGTATGATCATCTTTCCTGCAAAGTTGTCAGAGTTGACTGGATCCTCGAAAGCAAACTCAACGGGCTCCTCGTTAGCGAACTCCCGGCTCTACCCAAACAAGACAAAGAAGCAACAAGGACACAATCAACCACATGCAAGGATCAAACAATAGGATGCAAGGATGGTATGCTATGCGGGATGCATATGCAAGATTTGACAAGGGATGCATGAACTTGGCCTCGACTTGGGAATTCAAGTGTGCCACTGGAAAGATGAGATGAAATCGCTTGAAAACAATATGAATAACGCCGGAATCGGAGTTACGGTTTGGAAATGGCAAGCGATTCAAATATGACACCGGTCTGCGATTTACAGCAAGTAGCCATCTAAATGCAAAGATATGAACAAGCTACCGCACCCAAACATGACTAAAAAATACATGGCAGGGATGCATTCATGATGCTTAAAAAAAGTCTAGCACTGAACTACGGCCAATTCATCCATTAACAGGTTCAAACAAGCATGGCAAAATTGCATATGGAAAACAGATTTCAGACTTAGTGAAATTAACACTTGTCTGAAATTAACACTCTTTGGAGCAACAAAACTACATGCTGCAGGACCTGAACATGGCAAACTAAAGCAAGGCATGGAGCTACTCAAAGAGCTTAACAAAAGTCCCTTAGTGACCTTGAGCCAAAAGGGATCAGAAAATACAATTGCAAGCATGTGAACATGCCAAAAACAATCAGTTCTCAGACTTAGTGAAAACTGGAGCATGCTGAAAACAGATATCAAGTAGGCATGTTTACGAGCCCGATGCACTCACTATGGAGCAAGTCGTGACAATCTAAGCATACATCTATCAAGAATACACAAAATGCAAGCTGGACATGGCAAGAACAATAGCATAGCATGCACGGATCAACTACAACATCATCGGCAAAATCGCTAACAAGTAGACAATCTGCCCAGATTCACGAAGTAGCAAAAGTAAAGCTCGATTGACTCAAGCTAGGTTGCTCCATAATTGCAAACAAAGACATGGGTAGATAGAGCACTACAATATTAACAAAACATCCTTACTGATCATCCTCAAAAGAGGCACGGATCACTAGGAAACAACATGAACATATGGCAACATGAGATAAACAGCTCAAGGACTTAGTGGAATTGCTAAGTCCCTGAAATCAGCATTACCAAGTGCCTCACTTTGCAAGCTTGTGCTAGTCACCACACACATCACAAAAATACATGGGTTGCACCTCTGGAAAGATGGAAAAATCCTTAACAAAACATATGTAGAGCTCATGGGAATAGCAAGAACACAAAAATCATGGAAAAAATGACAAATATGTAAATGGAGCAGCAGATCTGACAATTATCTCAAGTAGCACTCTTCCAACAGCATTTCGGGCATCAAGATGAACTCAAATGAAAATGATGCAATGGAATGAAATGATGTGCTCTCTGAGATGAACATTCTGATATTCTATATGCCCAAAACGGAGTTATGGATGAGGATTTACGACATGACGAACATAGCAAAATATTTAGGGACTTAGGGAAAAAAACAACCCCTAGGGTTTCCAGATCTGGATCTGGGCGGCGCGGACATCGAGAACCGCCGGGATGCACTGTAGACGCCGGAGCCGGCCGTGGTTGAGGACGGAGATGGGGGGGTCGGCGAGGACGGAGATGGCCGGGGCGTTGCCGGAGCTGGCCGGGCGGCGGCACGGCCGGCGGGGTTGATGGAGGGCACGGGCGGCGGAGCTACGGCGAGCTTGGCGGCAGGGCGGCGGAACTCCGGTCTTGGCGCGTGGCGGCCGGAGGAGCCCTGAGGCGCCGGCGCGGAGGAGGAGAAGCACCGGGCGGCGGCGGGTGGCGAGTGGGCCGCGGGGGCCGGATACGGGCTCGGCGGGCCCGCGCGGGATCGGCGGCAATGTGGGGCGCCCGCTGCCACGTGGCGCGCCCCGGTTGGCTGCGGGCGGCGGTGGACGTGTCCGGCCGGTGCGAGGTGGATTTTTTAGGGTTTGGAAGAGGGGATCCGCGAATTTCGGGAGGGTGGTGTATAAATAGGCATAGAGGGAGCTAGGAGAGTCCAAATGAGGTGCGGTTTTTGGCCACGCGATTGTGATCGAACGCTCTAGATGATGGAGAGGGTTTTGGGCCAACTTGGAGGGGTGTTGGGCTGCAACACACACGAGGCCTTTCGGTCCCTCGGTTAACCGTAGGAGTATCAAACGATGTCCAAATGGTACGAAACTTGACAGGCGGTCTACCGGTAGTAAACCAAGGCCGCTTGGCAAGTCTCGGTCCAATCCGGAAATGTTTAATCCCCACACACGAAAGAAAGGTAGAAATGACCACCGGAGGAGAACGAAGCGCCGGAATGCAAAACGAACAACGGGGAAAATGCTCGAATGCATGAGATGAACACGTATGCAAATGCAATGCACATGACGACATGATATGAGATGCATGACAATGACAACAACACACGGAGACAAAGTCCCGAACCCGAGAAAATAAAATAACTTAAAGCCGGAAACGGCAAGAGTTGGAGTACAAATTGGGAAAGTCATATCCGGGGTGTTACAACACTCCACCACTAAGAAAGGATCTCGTCCCGAGATCTAGGACTGAAAGAACGCCGGGTACTCAGAACAGAGGTGATCCTCGCGTTCCCAGGTAGCTTCATGGTCGGAATGGTGTGACCACTTGACTTTGAGGAATTTGATTGACTTGTTGCGAGTCTTGTGTTCAGTCTCTTCAAGAATAGCAACGGGGTGCTCACGATAGCATAGATCTTCTTGGAGCTCAATGTCCTCGAAGTTGATGGTGCGGTCAGGAGTCTTGAAGCACTTTCGGAGCTGAGAGACATGGAACACATCATGAACATTTGCAAAGTTTGAAGGAAGCTCGAGTTGATAGGCGAGGTCGCCTCTCTTGCTCACAATCTTGAAAGGTCCCACGTATCTGGGGGCAACCTTCCCTTTGATACCGAAGCGACGAGTACCTTTCATAGGAGAGACGCGGAGGTAAACATGATTTCCGATCTCGAAAGTCAAGTCACGGTGCTTACTAACATAGTAGCTCTTCTGACGGGATTGGGCTGCTTTGAGGTTAGCTCGAATGACTTTGCACATTTCCTCTGCCTCTGTGATTAAGTCATTTCTGAGAAGCTGACGTTCACCGGTTTCGTACCAGTTGAGAGGGGTACGGCACTTCCTGCCATACAGAATTTCAAAAAGGGCCTTGCCCGAACTTGCTTGAAAACTGTTGTTGTAGGAGAATTCAGCATAAGGAAGACAATCCTCCCACTTCATGCCGAAGGAGATCACACAAGCCCTGAGCATATCTTCAAGAATCTGATTGACACGCTCGACTTGACCGCTAGTTTGAGGATGGAAAGCTGTGCTGAAGCGGATGTTGGTGCCCATGGCCTTCTGAAAAGAATCCCAAAACTTGGAGGTAAAGATGCTGCCACGGTCTGAAGAGATCACTTGTGGAATACCGTGCAGAGAGACAATTCGAGAGGTATAGAGTTCCGCCAATTGAGCTGCAGTGATTGACTCTTTGATAGGCAGAAAATGAGCCACTTTGGTGAGTTTGTCAATGACAACGAATATAGCATCATTGCCACGCTTGGACTTTGGAAACCCAGTCACGAAGTCCATCTCAATGTGGTCAAACTTCCATTCTGGAATGGCAAGAGGTTGGAGGAGACTAGCTGGCCTTTGGTGTTCTGCCTTCACTCTTCTGTAGACATCACATTCATTCATGAATTGAGCAATCTCGCGCTTCATTCGAGTCCACCAATAAGCCTGTTTGAGGTCCTGATACATTTTCGTGCTCCTAGGATGGATGGAGAGGAGAGAATTGTGAGCCTCGTTCATGATCACTTTACGGAGGTCACCTTTGGGAACAACAATACGATCATCGAAGAAGAGAGTATCCTTTTCATCAAGGCGGTAACACTTGTACTTGGGTTGACTCTTGGCAATCCCAATCTTCACCTTTTTCACCATAGCATCAAGAAGCTGGGCTTGGCGAATCTGGTCTTCCAAGGTAGGAGAGACTTGAAGGTTGGTGAGGAAACCTTGAGGAACAACTTGCAGATTAAGTTTGCGGAAAGCTTCACAAAGCTCGGGTTGATAAGGCTTGAGAATCAGACTGTTGCAATAAGCCTTTCTGCTTAATGCGTCAGCAATCACATTGGCCTTGCCTGGAGTATACTCGATACTCGGTTTATACTCTTGGATCATTTCGACCCATCGAGTTTGCCTGAGGTTGAGATTAGGCTGAGTGAAAATGTACTTGAGACTCTTGTGATCAGTGAAAATGTCCACTTTTCTTCCCAATAAGAGATGTCTCCAAGTCAAAAGAGCATGCACAACTGCCGCCAACTCGAGATCATGAGTGGGGTAGTTCTTCTCATTGGGCT
Organism: Triticum urartu; assembly: GCF_003073215.2. Taxonomy (NCBI): domain Eukaryota; kingdom Viridiplantae; phylum Streptophyta; class Magnoliopsida; order Poales; family Poaceae; genus Triticum; species Triticum urartu. The sequence continues at coordinate 197,887,210 of NC_053023.1, forward strand.
TCAACTGGCGAGAGGTATAAGAAACAACTTTCTACTCTTGCATCAACACTGCGCCAAGACCTTGGAGAGAGGCATCACAAAAGACCTCGTACGGCTTGGATTCATCAGGCGGAGTCAGAACTGGAGCAGTGATCAATTTCTCTTTCAAAGTGTTGAAAGAAATGTCACACTCCGGAGACCAAACGTACTTGACATGCTTCTGGAGAAGATTTGAGAGAGGCTTCGCGATCTTAGAAAAGTTTGCAACGAATCTTCGGCAGTAGCTTGCGAGACCGAGGAAGCTACGGAGTTGCTTCACATTCTGAGGAGGTTCCCAATTCACAATTGCAGACACCTTCTCAGGATTCACTGCAATGCCCTTGGCAGAGATGATATGACCAAGATAAAGAACCTCATCGAGCCAAAATTCGCACTTGGAGAACTTGGCGTAGAACTTGTGTTCCCTCAACTTATCAAGTACCAAACGCAAGTGCTTGGCATGATCTTCCTTGTTCTTCGTGAAAACCAGAATGTCGTCGAGATAGACCAAAACGAAGTCATTGGTGTAGGCGTTGAAGATGAAGTTCATCATGCGAGAGAACGTCGGAGGAGCATTGACGAGGCCAAAAAACATGACAGTGTATTGATATGAACCATAGCTTGTCCTGAAAGCTGTCTTGGGAATATCTTGCTCACGGATACGAATCTGATGATAACCCATACGGAGATCAAGCTTGGAGAATACTTGGGCCCCTTTGAGTTGTTCGAACAGCTCATTGATGTTGGGAAGTGGGTATTTATTCTTGATGGTCTTCTTGTTCAATGGATGGTAATCAACACAAAGTCGGTCTGTTCCATCCTTCTTCTTCACAAAAAGAACACCACAACCCCACAGAGAAGAACTAGTCCGGATGAGACCCATTCTCTCTTGAATATCGAGTTGCTTCTTCAGCTCCTTCAACTCTTCAGGTCCGAGCTTGTAAGGATGCTTAGACACTGGTTCCGTGCCAGGCTCAAGATCAATAACGAATTCAACTGGCCGGTGCAGAGGCATTCCTGGAAGCTCTTCTGGAAAGACGTCTTGATATTCACAAACGACTGGAATTTGCGAGATGGCATCGAGTTCACCCTTCTCATTGAGAGAAAACAGACGGATGGTATCATCACGAGCGGCAAACACAATTACATCCTCAGACGAATGAGTCAATTGAATCTGCCTGGCTGCACAATCAAGCTGAGCCTTGTGCTTAGAAAGCCAATCCATTCCGAGAATAAGATCAATATCCGAGTTACCAAGAACCATTGGAGAAGCCAGAAACATGAAGTCACCCAACATGATAGAAATATCCGCGACTATTGAAGTAGCCCTCATAGACTTAGCCGCAGAAACCACTCCCATAGGTTTACCTAACATTTGTGAAACGAAGTCATGCTTGGAAACAAATGATCTTGACATGAGACAATGCGATGCACCAGTGTCAAAAAGAACTCTTGCGGGAATATCGTTAACAGGAAGGTTACCCATGATGATATCTGATGAATCCTCTGCCTGTGCTGCATTCACCATATTGACCTTGGCGTACTTGGGGTTATGCTTGACCACAGCTGTACTTGCCGATCTAACAGGAGGAGGAGGAGGGAGGCGCCTCTGATTGAAGCATTTGTGGGCATAGTGACCCTTCTGTTGGCACTTGTTGCACGTGACCTCTGAAAGCGGACGGTGATACGGAGCACTCGATCTTGGAGGTTGAGACGAAGTCTTGTTCTGAAAGCCAGGGTTGGGTGGGTGGGAAGATCCACTGCCACCTTTGCTCTTCTGCTGATACGGCTGCTGGAACGGAGGAGGAGGAAGCCAATACTTCTACTGCTTGGCCACTTGAGCAGAGGAAAAAGGAGTAGCATCTCTGATTCGCTTCTTGGAAGCATCACACCTCAATTGAGCGGCCTCTTGCTTCAATGCCATGTTGTCAAACTCATCGTACCTCAAGGGCTCAAAGAGGACAAGAGCGAGCTGGATTTCTTCTCTGAGACCACCCCTGAACTGGTATATCATGCTCTTCTCATCAGGGACGTCCTGCTTGGCAAAACGGGCGAGCTTCTGAAACAACTTGTTGTAGTCGTAGACAGACAAAGATCCTTGCTTCAGGTTGTGGAATTCCTCACGCTTGCTTTCAACCACGCTCTGAGGGATATGGTGAGCTCTGAAATCTTGATGGAATTCATCCCAGGTTATAACACGTCCACCTCTGGAATCCTTGTACTGCTGGAACCATTCTGCAGCTTGATCTTTGAGTTGGAAGGAAGCGAACTTGACGAAGTCCTCAGGCCTGACGTTACTGCACTCGAAATGCTTACACAGATCCACGAGCCAATCGTCAGCATCAGTTGCCTCAACACAATTGCTGAAAGTCTTTGGTCCGTTAGCAAGGAACTGGTTGAGTGTAGCAAAGTGATTCTGATTGTTGCCTTGGTTCCCTTGGTTGCCTTGATTACGCTCTTGAAGAATTTGCATGATCAACTGTGTGTTTGCATTGGTTGCGTCCATCACAGCTTGCCATGCCTCCGGAGGAGGTGGAGGTGGTGGCGGATCAGGATTCGGAGTCGTGCGTGTTGGAGGAGCCATCCTGAAGAGGTTGACATCCATTAGCACATTGATAGACAAATATTGAAGCTGGATCCAACGGAATGAAAATTGCAACATAAAGTCTTCACATCCGAACAAAATGAACGAATGCATTCCTCTTGAAATGGTCACATATCCATAAATTGAGAAGCCACTTAGAATTAAGGTAGAGAAATAAATCAACAAGGTACGGATCAAGAACGAATACTCGGTAAGAAATCCCAATCTCAAACCAAATATCCATGGAAGAAGAACTAGAGCTACGAGAATTCCCACCTATGAAACTCCCGAACCTTTCCGGTTATGCAATCAGGTGTTGGGGATACAGGGGAAGCATAATATCTAACCCAAATCTAGCAATTCCTACATCCACCTGTATCCATCCTTCAACACATAACCGAGAAAAACTTCGGAAAACATCTACCTCAACCTTCGAAAAGCATCCGTTATACAAGTTATGGCGATACTCCTGAACTCCCGCCCCAGTACTGGGTGGCATCGAGGTTAGCTCAACAACGAACTGCATAAAAGAGATTTTCGATGTTGGCGTACTAAACTCAGGTATTCCAGAACTGCAACGATAAAATTATGACGACAACACCTCAGAGCTCAACTCCCCGGGACACTTCCACAGAACCCCTGACAGGAGGCTCCAAGACAATGTTCTCATCATTAAACCATCGAAACGATTCCAAGATACCCGCGTGATCCTAAAATTTTTTTTAGTGAAATTTGAGAAGATAAGAGTCAAAACTCTACGTTAGGATGCCTTACCAGAGCGATGAGGAGACTGGGAAGTAAAAAGAATTCCTAAACTCTCCGATATATAATTCCTAAATGACTCAAAACATTTTTCTAGACACAACTCGGCCGGTAAAAACGATCAAGCAAGGGGGCTCCTTAGGTCGGGGAAGGCTCTGATTACCAACTTGTAACACCCTCGATGCGACTATATCTCCCACGTGTCGAGGCACAACTTAGAGGCATAATCGCATTGAAGGCATATGTCGCAAGTTAGGCAATCTTCACGACATCCCATGTAATATAGATAATAAAAGGGGAGATAACATAGTTGGCTTACACTCGCCACGTCAATCAAGTACATAAAAAACATTACATCATCCAAACACTCATGGCCCGACTACGGCGCCAAAATAAAAGATAACCCAACATGCGACACGGTCCCGATCACCCCCAACTTGGCACCACTACTGATCATCAGGAAAGGAAACATAGTATCGTTGAGAGTCCTCGTCGAACTCCCACTTGAGCTCAAGCGCGTCATCTGGAGCGGAAGCATCAGGCCCTGCATCTGGTGTAATAGTAATCTGTGAGCCACAGGGACTCAGCAATCTCGCACCATCGCGATCAAGACTATTTAAGCTTATAGGTAAGGCAAGGTAAATATGTGGAGCTGCAGCAAGCGACTAGCAAAATATGGTGGCTATCCTGTTCGCAAAAGAGAGCGAGAAGAGGAGGCAAGGCGCGAGCGAGAAACTAGAGAGCAACCTGCGCAAGCATTACTCCAACACCGTGTCCACTTCCCGGACTCCGCCGAGAAGAGGCCATCATGGTAACACACTCAGTTGATTCATTTTAATTTAGTTAAGGTTCAAGTTATCTACAACCGGACATTAACAAATTCCCATCTGCCCATAACCGCAGGCACGGCTTTTGAAAGATCAAATCCCTGCAGGGGAGTCCCAACTTAGCCCATGACAAGCTCTCACGGTCAACGAAGGAATAGACCTCCTCCCGAGACATTCCGATCAGACTCGGCATCCCGGTTCTTCAAGACAACTCCGACAATGGTAAAACAAGTCCAGCAACACCACCCGCTGTGCCGACAAATCCCGATAGGAGCTGCACATATCTCGTTCTTAGGGCACACCGGATAAGCTAAGCGTACGGGAGCCAACGTAACCCAAGTTGCCAAGGGACGGCCCCGCACGGTGCTCTAGGTTGGACCAACACTCAGAGTAGCACTGGCCCGGGGGGGTTTAAAATAAGATGACCCTTGAGTCCGCGAAACCCAAGGGAAAAGGCTAGGTGGGAAATGGTAAAACCAAGGTTGGGCATTGCTGGAGGAGTTTTATTCAAGGCGGACTGTCAAGGGGTTCCCATTATAACCCAACCGCGTAAGGAACGCAAAATCCGGGAACATAACACCGATATGACAGAAACTAGGGCGGCAAGAGTGGAACAAAACACTAGGCGAAAGGCCGAGCCTTCCACCCTTTACCAAGTATATAGAAGCATTAAGATAACAAGATAATATAATGATATCCCAACAAGTAAATAATGTTCCAACAAGGAACGGTCTCCAATCTTCACCTGTAACTAGCAACACTATAAGAGGGGCTGAGCAAAGTGGTAACATAGCCAATCAACGGTTTGCTAGGACATGGTGGGTTAGAGGTTTGACATGGCAATTAGGTAGGCTTGAAAGCAAGTGGTAGGCATCGTAGCATTGGCATAGCAAAAGAGCGAGCATCTAGCAAAGCAAAGATAGTAGTGATTTCGAGGGTATGATCATCTTGCTTGCAAAGTTGTCAGAGTTGACTGGATCCTCGAAAGCAAACTCAACGGGCTCCTCGTTAGCGAACTCCCGGCTCTACCCAAACAAGACAAAGAAGCAACAAGGACACAATCAACCACGTGCAAGGATCAAACAATAGGATGCAAGGATGGTATGCTATGCAGGATACATATACAAGATTTGACAAGGGATGCATGAACCTGGCCTCATCTTGGGAATCCAAGTGTACCACTGGAAAGATGAGATGAAATCGCTTGAAAACGATATCAAGAACGCCGGAATCGGAGTTACGGTTTGGAAATGGCAAGCGATTCAAATATGACACCGGTCTGCGATTTACGGCAAGTAGCCATCTAAATGCCATGAGATGAACAAGCTACAACACCCAAACATGACCTGAACATGGCAAAGTAAAGCATGGCATGGAGATACTCAAAGAGCTTAACAAATGTCCCTTAGTGACCTTGAGCCAAAAGTGATCAGAAAATACAATTGTAAGCATGTGAACATGGCAAAAACATAATCAGTTCTTAGACTTAGTGAAAACTAGAGCATGCTGAAAACAGATATCAAGTAGGCATGTTTACGAGCTCGATGCACTCACTACGGAGCAATTCGTGACAAGCTAAGCATACATCCGTCAAGAATACACAAAATGCAAGCTTGACATGGCAAGAACAATAGCATAGCATGCACGGATCAACTACAACATCATCGGCAAAATCGCTAACAAGTAGACAATCTGCCCAGATTCACGAAGTAGCAAAAGTAGAGCTCAATTGACTCAAGCTAGGGTGCTCCATAATTGCAAACAAAGACATGGATGGATAGAGCACTAGAAGACTAACAAAACATCCTTACTGATCATCCTCAAAAGAAGCACGGATCACTAGGAAACAACATGAACATATGGCAACATGAGATAAACAGCTCAAGGACTTAGTGGAATTGCTAAGTCCCTGAAATCAGCATTACCAAGTGCCTCACTTTGCAAGCTTGTGCTAGTCACCACACACATCACAAAATACATCGGTTGCACCTCTGGAAAGATGGAAAAAACCTTAAAAAAAAAATGTAGATCTCATGGGCATAGCATGCACACAAAAATCATGGCAAAAATGACAAATATCTAAATGGAGCAGCAGATCTGACAATTATCTCAAGTAGCACTCTTCCAATAGCATTTCGGGCATCAAGATGAACTCAAATGAAAATGATGCAATGGAATGGAATGATGTGCTCTCTGAGTTGAACATTTTTATATGCTATATGCCCAACGGAGTTATGGATGACGAGTTACGGCATGACGAACATAGCAAAATATGTAGGAACTTAGGGAAAAAAAACAACCCCTAGGGTTTCCATATCTGGATCTGGGCGGCGCGGACTTCGAGAACCACCGGGATGCACTGTAGACGCCGGAGCCGGCCGGGGTTGAGGACGGAGATGGGGGGGCCGGCAAGGACGGAGATAGCCGGGGCGTCGCCGGAGCTGGCCGGGCGGCGGCGCGGCCGGCGGGGTCGATGGCGGGAACGGGCGGTGGAGCTACGGCGAGCTTGGTGGCAGGGCGGCAGAACTCCGGTCTTGGCGCGCGGCGGCCGGAGCAGCCCTGAGGCGCCGGCGCGGAGGAGGAGAAGCACTGGGCGGCGGCGGGTGGCGAGTGGGCCGCGGTTGCCGGATACGGGATCTGCGGGCCCGCTCGGGATCGGCGGCGATGTGGGGCGCCCGCTGCCACGTTGCGCGCCCCGGTTGGCTGCGGGCGGCGGTGGACGTGTCCGGCCGGGGACGGACGTGTCCGGCCGGCGCGAGGTGGATTTTTTTAGGGTTTGGAAGAGGGGATCCGCGAATTTCGGGAGGGTGGTGTATAAATAGGCATAGAGGGAGCTAGGAGAGTCCAAATGAGGTGCGGTTTTCGGCCACGCGATTGTGATCGAACGCTCTAGATGATGGAGAGGGTTTTGGTGGGTTTTGGGCCAACTTGGAGGGGTGTTGGGCTGCAACACACACGAGGCCTTTTCGGTCCCTCGGTTAACCATAGGAGTATCAAACGAAGTCCAAATGGTACGAAACTTGACAGGCGGTCTACCGGTAGTAAACCTAGGCTGCTTGGCAAGTCTCGGTCCAATCCAGAAATGTTTAATCCCCACACACGAAAGAAAGGTAGAAATGACCACCGGAGGAGAACGAAGCGCCAGAATGCAAAACGGACAACGGGGAAAATGCTCGAATGCATGAGATGAACACGTATGCAAATGCAATGCACATGACGACATGATATGAGATGCATGACAACGACAACAACACACGGAGACAAACAACCGAACCTGAGAAAATAAAATAACTTAAAGCCGGAAACGGCAAGAGTTGGAGTACAAATTGGGAAAGTCATATCCGGGGTGTTACAGGACCCCGGGAGGACGACCCACACCTTCGTGACCCGTCGGTGCTGACGGCGGCGCCGCCCGTGGCGATCAGCATTAGCTCCTTCAGGGCCCTCGATGTGGGCATACAAGGGAAGCGGGAACCCCGGCGGTGCCCGCTCGCACCAAGGCCTCGGCACCACCTGATGGGCCCCCTCGTCCGGGCCACGGGGGACGAGCCGTTTCTTCGGAGCCATCGCAGCAAGACGGAGCAAGGACCGGGAAGAGGGAGAAGCAAGGGGGGATGACCTGGAAGGGCGCACGCTGTTCCATACTTATAGCCGGCGAAGGCCAACCACCAACCTCCACGATCGCAGGTAATCATGACCCGCTTTGCATACAGGGACTTGTCCAATCCGTGCAATTGCCGAGGCGCCATAGGGAAGTTGAGATGCCCACGTCCAATCAACCGCCACGCGACGCCCATGGCCGCAGGCTGTTAGGGCCCGCGGCGCTTCGCTCTTGCCCTTCGCCTCCCTGCACGGCCAAGTCCGGGCGCGCCTTGGGCCTGGGGGCTACTATCGGCGTTCTGGGAACGGGGGTCCCCAGACTTGCCTGCCTGCGGCATGGCTCAAAGGGGGGCCCAGCACGGCCCATCTTCACCAACACAGACCCAAGACCCTCGCGAGGGGCCAAGCCTCGCGGGGCGGACGACGCGGAGCTTCCTCAGGCACGGCCTCATCAGGCTGGCTCGCGAGGAGGCGGAGAGATCAAGGCGGGGTACCTCACGAGGTGCCCGTGACGCAAGCCATGACGACCAAAGGCGCCAGGCGGGTGCGAGCCCGCGCAGCGTCCTCCTTTCCTCTTTGGTGCAAAGGGAGCAACCGCAGCCGCGGTGTACCGAGGCATCAGGCAAAGGTTGCCATTTTAGTGCAACAAGACCAAGACCAGGAGGACTGCAAGATCGAGGTCATTGTGGAGCCCAAGACGGCGTCACCACCAGAGCTTTGTGCAGGCGAACACTACTTTTGTTTGGATAGCTGGTACTAGTTGTCCCCCTTCAAATTAGCCCGCCATTGTTGGCTCCCTTCCCGCTCGATATTTGGGAAGAGGAACAGGGCCTCTATAAATAGGACCAACCACCCACAGAACAAGAGAAGAGAGGGATGAGGGAAGAGAAAAAAGATGACAGAAGGAAAAGAGAAGGAGTAAGAGAGAGAGAGAGAAGGGTGACTGAACTCCTCCCAGTAGTTCATCGCCCCAGCCGAGAGCAGACCCTCGCGAGGCTGTTCTTCCTTGTATTGTTCATCATCATCAGCCCAAGAGGCAAACCACCACGCCACACACTGGAGTAGGGTATTACACCACAACGATGGCCCGAACCAGTATAAACCCTGTGTCATTCGTGTTGTTCTTTCCATTGCTTAGATCTTAGCGAGGCGGAGGGGTGCAGGTAGGTAGGAGGTGAAATCTCCGCGCGCACCCCAGTGTTCGAACCTCAAGGGTCTGCCGCAACCCGAAATCCGACAACATAGACGCGGTCTTCAAACCATAAGGTATCGTGCTCGTCCTCACAAAATCCCTTAGCTTTTCCTTTGCTCATTTTCTCCTTAATAGAAGCAATCTCCTTGTCAGCCTATTGAGCTTCTCTAATCTTATCCATCAAAGTAGACTGAATCTCCAATGCTACTACATAGCCTCTCGGGACTATTTCCAAACGTAGCTCTCGAAGATTTTCGGCTAACTCCCTTGGTAAATCTCCCGTCATTAGGGTGTTGACATGGCTCTTACGGCTTAACGCGTCAGCTACTACGTTAGCCTTTCCGGGGTGATAATGCAATTTCATATCAAAATCCTTGGTGAGCTCCAACCATCTCCTTTGTCTGAGGTTCAACTCCTTCTGTGTGAAAATATACTTCAAACTCTTGTGATCCGTGTACACCTCGCAATGGTTTCCAATCAGAAAATGTCTCCAAGTCTTCAATGCATGCACTACGGCTGCTAACTCCAAATCATGCGTAGCATAATTCAATTCATGGGGCTTAAGCTATCGTGAGGCATATGAAACAACTCTTCCTTCCTGCATAAGCACTGCTCCAAGTCCTCGACGTGAAGCATCACAATACACCTCATAATCCTTGGTCTGATCTGGTAAAATCAATACTGGTGAGGTAACCAAACGTTTCTTCAACTCCTAGAAACTAGCCTCACATTCCTCAGTCCATTTGAACTTGGTATCCTTCTTCAACAACTCCGTCATAAGCTTCGCAATCTTTGAGAAATTCTCAATAAACCTCCGGTAGTATCCTGCGAGTCCAAGAAAACTCCGGATCTCTCCAACTGTGGTTGGCGCTTCCCACTTGGTCACGGTATCAACTTTAGTGGGATCTACTGCTATACCTTCTCCGGATATAACATGTCCGAGAAATCCAACTTCCTTCAACCAAAACTCACATTTGCTAAACTTGGCATATAATTGATGTTCTCTGAGTTTTCCAAGAACCAAACGCAAATGTTCCTTATGCACCTCTTCATTCTTCGAGTAAACCAGGATATCATCAATGAACACTACAACGAACTTATCCACGAACTCCATAAACACTTTGTTCATCATGTTCATAAAATATGCAGGTGCGTTAGTCAGACCAAATGACATAACGGTATACTCTTACAGCCCATACCTGGTGATAAAAGTTGTCTTAGGTATATCCTGTTCTCGAATCTTCAACTGGCGGTATCCTGATCGCATATCGATCTTGGAAAATACCTTAGCTCCTTGCAATCGATCAAACAGATCATTGATCATCGGTAGTGGTACTTGTTCTTGATGGTTACTTCATTCAAACCTCGATAATCAAAAACCATCCCTAACGATCCATCCTTCTTTTCCACTAGAAGTACTGGCGATCCCCAAGGCGAAGAACTTGGGCGAATATATCCTTTATCCAGTAACTCCTTAAGTTGCTTCTTAATTTCCACCAAATCCTTTGCAGGCATCCTATATGGTCTCTTTGATATTGGCCCTGTGCCTGGCAAAAGCTCAATCAAAAACTCAATATCTCTATCCGGTGGCATGCCTGGCAACTCTTCTGGAAATACTTCAGGGAAATCCTTCACTATTGGTACTTCCTCCTGCACAACTCCTGTTAAACAATTTACTTGAGTCCTCTTCGGCACATGCCGGGATACATACTTGATCCTTCTCCCTTTTGGGGTGGTAAGCAAGATCGACTTACCGGAGCAATCTATGTTTCCTCCATACATCGACAACCAATCCATTCCTAATATCACATCCAATCCTTGAGATTCCAGCACTATTAGGTCTGAGGGAAATACGTAGTTACCAATCCTTAAAGGCAATCGATCACACCATAGGCTAGCCATATATTCTGCTCCAGGCGAGGTTACTAACATGGGTGACCTAAGGGCTTGGGTTCGCACTTTATAATTATCCACAAATCCCCTTGATATGTATGAATGCGATGCACCAGTATCAAAAAGAACGAGTGCAGTAAATGACTTAACCAAAAACTTCCCGATTACTACATTCGGCTGCTCTTCAACCTCCTCCACGTTAACGTGGTTCACATGTCCCCTATTGAAAGGGTACGGCTTCTTCCCAGAGCTTCCATTGCCATTTCCATTCCGTGATTCAGGACATTCATTGGAATAATGTCCGGTCTTCTGGCACATAAAAGAAGTGACTTGGCTCAGGTCTATCTTGGCTGGGGTCGATGGGTTGGTGCGGTTCTGGCCGTTACTTCCTCCATTCCCATTACCATTCTTGGTGCCATTGTGATTGTGCGAACTACCTCCTCCGTGGGTATGCTGAAAATGTCCTCCAGGTCTAGGGGTAAAATGTGGCTTTTGCTGAGCTCCTGAAGTGTACTTCCCTTGTCCATACTTCCTCTTGCGATTCTCAATCTGCTGCTGCTTCCCTTTAATCATAAGAGCACGATCTAGCAACTCCTGGTAGTTGTTGAAGGTTGCTACCATCAACTGCATGCTCAACTCATCATTCAGTCCTTCCAGAAACTTCTCCTGCTTAGCTACATCCGTAGCAACGTCATCTGGGGCATAACGTGCTAATTTACTAAAGTCCTCCACATACTGGCCAACTGTCCGTCCCCCTTGGCGCAAGTTGCGAAACTCTCACTTCTTCATGGCCATAGCTCCTGCTGAAACATGGGCAGTACGAAAAGCCTGCTGAAATTGGTCCCACGTGACAGTGTCGAGAGGGAAAGTGGCTGTGAAATTCTCCCACCATGATGATGCGAGTCCTTCAAGTTGATGTGCGGCAAACTTCACCTTTTCCGCATCCGTGCATCCTGTTGTGGTCAACTCTCTAGCTGTCTTGCGGAGCCAATCATCTGCCACTATCGGCTCGGTGCTACTGGAAAACACCGGCGGATTCAGCCTAAGAAAACGGGCTAAGTGATCAACAGGTGGTGGTGGTGGGTTGTTGTTGTTGTTCCCCTGGTTCTGATTCTGGACTAGCAACTACATCAATGTGTTCTGCTGCTGGATCAACTGAGTGAGCTCTGGTGGGAAAGTAAATCCGGGGTCACGTCTCGGAGGCATCTGAGGGTTTAGAAAAGATGAGATTTAAGAATAGAGAGGGGTCTAAAGAGAAAACACTACCCATATGCACATGAGGCAAGAGCAAACAATTCACTTCATTCAATCAATCAAACAAGGGCATACAATCGATCTAACTATCGCAAAAGTGCTCGGACTACTATATTTATATGGTGGACTACTACTACTGATGAGGTGGTCTACTAGAAATATTCTTCGGTTGCAGACTCCATGATATCTGCTCCAGCTTCATCAACATAGTCATGATCGCTATCATCTGGATCCGAGTCGGTGTCGTCGATGATGATGTAGTCTTTCGGGCGAATCTCATTGGGTTCTTCGTCTTCTTCTACTGGTGTAGGGCCTCCCATGAATATTCCAATCTTCTTGATTAGATCGTCATTCTTCTCCACTAATACTTCAATTTCCTCTTCATAATCTTCACGAGTAGCCTTGAGTTCTTCCTCCAGTTCCTTGATTCTTGTCCTTGCCTTATTCAGATCTATCATGCCGGCGCACATCTGGTTCTCCTGACGTTGAATGTGCTGGTTTAACTCCTGGATAAAAGCTGCAATTGTTCTATCCTTTCTGGTGCTGATCATCTCCCAGTGCTCATCTCGGCGCCCACAAATCTGGTAGATAGTATCCTTAAGATCATTGCGGTAGACTTCTCCAATACATCCCATGGCGATGTGAGCTGCCATGCTCTTTCCTAGACCCCAAGTTGGTGCATCAAAAGAAACCTCTATGGGCTCGGTGACTGGCATGAACGTCCTTCCTGGAACTTGAACTTGAATCATCCAGCGCTCTTCTTCAGGTAAAGTGGCGTTGTAGGTTCCGGTGAAGCTTGGTACTCCTATGTTCAGGTATCTAGTGACCTGCTTCAAGTGACGTTCAAAGGGTGTATCTTCATCCGGTTGCGTGAACTTGTTCCTTGCATCCGGCATCCTAAAAGAGTAGAAAAGATGAGGAGTCAGAAAGAGAAGAAAGTGAGTAGTGATCTAGGTCTTTAGCTTAGTGGTCGTTTCCTACAGTCAGTGTGTGCTCTGATACCATCTTGTAGCGACCAGACCTCAAACGGTCCAATCTCTGTGCTCAGGTGTCATCCCTGGATCAGTAATGCTGACACCACACAGTACTTGAAGGATTTATAACAGAGTAGCAATCACACACTTATTACATCGAGTGTCTCAAAACAGAACTTATTACAATAAATATGGCTTAAGGCCATCTAATAATGATAACAGCGGAAGGCTTGGAAGATAAGTGAGTCCATCAACTCCAACGACATCACTGAGTATAGAACCACGACCCAAAAAATTCTTAATCGTCTGAAAAGTCTGCAACATTAACGTTGCAGCCCGAAACAGGTCAGCACATGGAATATGCTGGCAAAATAACACATAGAGAGTCATGGAATGAAATAGGCTATTCAATATGCATATTTGGCTGGTGGAAAGCTTTATGGTTACAGTTTTTCGTAAAGCCAATTTTTCCCTACTGCAAAGGAATAAATTTTATTTAACTATCATGGTAGTTGTTAAACATTGAGAATGGTTGACAGCATTCTCAATCCCAATTAAGCATCATCATTAAACAAAACCCAACAAAGTTAATTTTAGAGTAACATGTCGAGATTCACATGATAATCCAGGTACTAGATACTCAAGATGTCCATAATCGGGGACACGGCTAATCATGATTAGTTTATACACTCTGCAGAGGTTTGCGCACTTTTCCCCACAAGACTCGATCTCCTCCGTTGGTTTTCTCGCACTGCATGGTGATTGAGAAACGGATGACCGAGACATAGTCTTTCAGAAGCTCTAGCACCTTACGAACGGGTAGACCGTACAAACCTACATCCCCTACATCTGCTAGTCTACCTCTGTAAGAGTTTGCACGACTTAGTCAACTATGCTAGAGCCCATAATAGCTTGTGGCTGCACACGGAAGTTTCTAGCATGAATAATCTCATGATCCCTTTGAGCCTGGGTGGCGGTCCAAAAGAAAACAGGCAATCACTAAAATACCCAGGTGCCTCAATCCACCCAGATGTGTATTTAAGTTGCCACCTTAAGTAAACCATTATTTAACATCTCACATCTGTCATGGATACTCTCACCCAATCCACGTCTACTAGCATAACATGGCATAATAAGCAAACGTAGAAGTAACTCCCAAAGGTTTGATAATAACAGGTAATAGGTACTACCTCAACTACTTCCCAAACCCACAATTTGATTAGATCCTAATCATGCAATGTGTGAGGATTGATCTAATGCAATAAAACTGGGTAGAGGGAAAACATGATCAAAGTGTTACTTGCCTTGCTGATGATCCGGGAAACCTAGCGATTTAAAGTAGCAATCGGCGCACTCCGGGTACTCTATCGCAAAAAAACAAGCATACAATAAGTACTCAACTAATGCATAGGTAAAAATCAAATCAGAGATCTAACCATAAAGTTCAACTTAAGAACTCCGGTTGGCTAAAAGAATCAAATCGAACGAAGCAACGAGAGACAAACGGCAAAAGAAACAGGCTTCGTTTACTATTCTGGATCTAGGGCAATTTTTACAGTGGCAAAAACTTGTTTGAGTTAGCTAAACAGAAAGAGGGTTTCGAGACGAAACTCCAGGCGCTTGAATTGCCTGATTCCGATAAATGAGCGAAAAGTTAGACTAAAAAGAAAATCGGATGAGGAATCGCGATCTGGAAAATCGCGGATTTAATCTAAGAAAAAGAAAAACGACGAACGTTCGTTAAAACAAACAAATGGACGAATGCTCGCTAAATAAATAAAATGGAAAAACCGATCTATTTAAAAAAACCGAAACAAAAAAAACGAACAAAACCGTCGGAAAACCCAACGGTTTTTCGGGAAAAACCGGAGGCAAAAAAAAACTACCTCTGGCGACTCCGGCGAACGGCGACGGTGGTCTGGCGACGGCGGCGGGGCAGCGGCACGGGCGGGCGGCGGCTGCTAGGGTTAGGGTTAGGGCGGGGGCGCGGGGTGCGGGCAGGAGGAGGGGCGGCGGCGGCGCGGGCGGCGGCCGCCGGCTAGGGTTAGGACTTTTTTTAATAATTACGCTCGGGAAAAAAACAAAAGAAATACTAAACGGACTCCAAAAATCCTGAAATAAATTTTCCACGGCTTCTAAAATCAAGCCTCACGGGATGAACATTTATTTGGGGCCTAAATGTTATTTTGAAAAACGCGCATTTTTCCTAAATTTAAATAAAATAGCAAATAAAACCAAAATAAATTCTTATTTGATTTTTTATTAAATCATCAATATTCCTTTATTTTGGGAAAGTCATTTTATTCCCTCTCTCATATTTTAGTAATAGAAATAATTGAAGATAAAATAAATCAAATCAAATGATCCTATTTCAAAATTTGAGACAACCCAAATATGAAAATAACGAAATCCCCAACTCTCTCCGAGGGTCCTTGAGTTGCGTGAAATTTCTAGGATCAGCCAAAATGAAATAAAATATGATATGCAAAGATGATCTAGTGTATAACATTCCAAATTGAAAATTTGGGATGTTACAAAACCTACCCCCTTAAGATGAATCTCGCCCTCGAGATTCGGGTTGGCTAGAAAATAGGTGAGGGTGGTCCTTTCAGCAAATCTTCCTCTCGTTCCCAGGTGGCTTCATCCTCCGTGTGGTGGCTCCACTGAACCTTGCAAAACTTGATAACCTTGCTGCGGGTGACTCGACTAGGCATACTCTAGAATCTTAACTGGTTTCTCCTCATAGGTCAAATCACTCAACTGAATTGCTTCCAGTGGTACCGTATCTCTCAGCGGTATGTCAGCCATCTCTGCGTGGCACTTCTTCAACTGGGATACATGGAACACGTCGTGAACTCCTGACAATCCTTCGGGCAATTCCAACTTATAGGCAACTTCTCCCATACGCTCCAAAACTTTGTATGGGCCTACAAAACGTGGCGCTAACTTTCCCTTAACTCCAAAGCGCTTAACTCCTCGAAGTGGAGATACTCGAAGATAAACTCGGTCTCCGACTTCGTAAACTGTCTCCTTGCGTTTAGAATCTGCGTAGCTCTTCTGCCTGGATTGAGCTACCTTGAGCCTATCGCGAATCAATTTCACTTTCTGTTCAGACTCCTTAATCAGATCCGGTCCAAACAACTGGCGGTCTCCAACTTCATCCCACGACAATGGGGTCCTGCACCTCCTTCCGTACAAGGCTTCGAAAGGGGCCATCTTCAAACTGGATTGATAGCTGTTGTTGTAAGAGAACTCTGCATTACGGCAAATTCTCGTCCCAACTAGATCTGTAATCTAGCACACAAGCTCTTAGCATATCCTCCAAAATCTGATTGACCCTCTCAGTCTGTCCATCTGTCTGTGGGTGGAAAGCTGTGCTAAACTCCAGTCTGGTTCCCAAAGTTTCATGCAACTGATTCCAGAACTTAGAGGTAAACTGGGTTCCTCTATCTGATACTATGCTCCTTGGAACTCCATGCAGACAAACGATTCTAGTCATGTATATCTTTGCCAACTTTGCACTGGTATAGGTAGTCTTCACTGGAATGAAATGAGCTACCTTTGTCAAACGATCGACTACAACCCATATCGAGTCATAGCCTGAACGTGTTCTGGGCAATCCTGTAATAAAATCCATGCCTAGCTTATCCCACTTCCATTCGGGTATCGGCAATGGTTGTAGCAATCCTGCTGGCTTCTGATGCTCTGCCTTCACTCTCTGACATACATCACAAACTGCTACATATTCCGCAATATCCTTCTTCATTCCGGTCCACCAGAAAATATCCTTCAAATCCAAATACATCTTGGTATTTCCTGGGTGAATCGAATATGGTGAATCATGGGCCTCTTTAAATTAACTTCCTGATCTCCGAATCATTTGGTACATATGTCGGCGTTCTGGGAACGGGGGTCCCCAGACTTGCCTGCCTGCGCCCTGCGGCGTGGCTCAAAGGGGGGCCCAGGACGGCCCATCTTCACCAATCAGACCCAAGACCCTCGCGAGGGGCCAAGCCTCATGGGGCGGACGACGCGGAGCTTCCTCAGGCACGGCCTCATCAGGCTGGCTCGCGAGGAGGCGGAGAGATCAAGGCGGGGTACCTCACGAGGTGCCCGTGACGCAAGCCATGACGACCAAAGGCGCCAGGCGGGTGCCAGCCCGCGCAGCGTCCTCCTTTCCTCTTTGGTGCAAAGGGAGCAAGCGCAGCCGCGGAGTACCGAGGCATCAGGCAAAGGTTGCCATTTCGGTGCAACAAGACCAAGACCAGGAGGACTGCAAGACGGAGGTCATTGTGGAGCCCAAGACGGCATCACCACCAGAGCTTTGTGCAGGCGATGACTACTTTTGTCAGGATAGCTGGTACTAGCTGTCCCCCTTCAAATTAGCCCGCCATTGTTGGCTCCCTTCCCGCTCGATATTTGGGAAGATGACTAGGGCCTCTATAAATAGGACCAATCACCCACAGAACAAGAGAAGAGAGGGACGAGGGAAGAGAAAAAAGATGAGAGAAGGAAAAGAGAAGGAGGGAGAGAGAGAGAGAGAGAAGGGTGACTGAACTCCTCCCAGCAGTTCATCGCCCCAGCCGAGAGCAGACCCTCCCGAGGCTGTTCTTCCTTGTATTGTTCATCATCATCAGGCCCAGAGGCAATCCACCACGCCACACACTGGAGTAGGGTATTACACCACAACGGTGGCCCGAACCAGTATAAACCCTGTGTCTCTTGTGTTGTTCTTTCCTGAGCTTTTGATCCTAGCAAGGCGGAGGGGTGCAGGTAAGTAGGAGACAAAAGCTCCACGCGCACCCCGGTGTTCGAACCTCAAGGGTCTGCCGGAACCCGAAATCCGACATTTGGCGCGCCAGGTAGGGGTCCGCCGGGATTCGTCTTCCACCACCCCGTTCTCCTCCGACCATCACGCCCATGTCTGACGCTCGTCGGGCCCGCGCCGAGCGCTGGGCCGCGCTCGCTTCCCGCGTCGCCCCGACGGCCCCCGTCGGCGGGCGCCCTCGCCGTTCCCCGTCACCTGCCGTCAATGCTGCCACCGGCCCGGCGGGGGACGAGCGGCAAGCATCGTCCCAGCATCCGTCAGTGCGGCAAGACGGCCGCACCGCAACTCCCTCGCTCACCCCAGCTGGTTCTTCGTCCCGCGCGCTCCGTGCGCCCATGGAGGCTCGAGCTGCACTCATCGCGGTGAACGAGCTCCTGCGCTACCGCCCCGTCGACGACGTCTACGAAGAACGGCTCGACCGCGTCGCTGAGCTCGTCCGTGCCGCAGGGGGCTCTCATGCACCGTCCGTTCCGCTGCACCGCACTCCGCCCCGCATGGGCAACGAAGCTCCGGCGGCGCCCCGACCGCCTCCTCCTCAGGAAGGCGCCATGGATCCAAGGCGCGTGGCGCCTGGGCGGAACCCGCTCCGGCAGGCGCCAGCGCAGCAGGAGCAGAGCTGTCAAGAAGTCCCTCGCCCGCAAGAAGCTGCCCGGGCGCTCCCTGCTCCAGCACGTCGCGACCATGCTCTTGCTCCCGCGCGTCAAGACCCCGCGCTGCACCCAGTTGCAGTGCGTGGGGACATGCAAGACCAAGCTCCCCGTCATCCAAGGCCTCCCGTGGCCACAGCAGGCTGCCGCGCCTTGACCATCGAGCTACGCAGCATCGCGTGCCCGGCAAGTTCAAGCCAGACTTGCCTCCTCGCTACGACGGCACGACTGACCCTGCGGAGTTCCTCCAGCTCGACGAGCTGGGCATCGAAGCTGCCAACGGAGGCGAGAAGGTCATGGTGAACTGGTTCCCCATGGCACTCAAGGACGGGGCCCGCACCTGGCTCCTGGACCTGGCTCCAGGCACAATCTCCTCCTGGGACGAGATGCGCACCCACTTCATCGCCAACTTCCAAGGCACTCGCGACCGGCCACCTGCCGTAAGCGACATGCGCCGCATCAAGCAACAGCCCGGGGAGACCCTGCAGAAGTACATCCAGCGCTTCAACAACGCGCGCCTCAAGATTCCCAAGGTGACCGAGGAGGCCATCATCTCGGCCTTCTCCGACGGCGTGCGCGACGTCAAGATGAAGGAGGAGCTGGCGATGCATGAAGACCTGTGCACCTCCTTGGAGCTGTTCAACCTGGCAACCAAGTGCGCCAGGGCCGAGGAAGGGCGTCTCTCCCTCCTCGAGCTGCCTGCCGCAGACCTAGAAGAGAAGAAGCCCAAGACCAAGGATGTGAAGCGCAAGGAGGCTGCCGTGCTCGGGGCAGAACCAGACACCAAGCGAGGCAGGGATCAGCCCGAACCTTCCAAGGGCAGCCGGTACTGTGTGTACCACGACCTCCACACCCACAACACCAATGAATGTCAAGAGCTCCGAGCCGTGCGGGAAGGAAGGATCGGCCGTCGCCCTGACCTAAATGACCGGGGCTACGGCCGAGGAGGAGGAAGGAACGCAGGACGCTGGGAAGATCGTGGCCCACGCCAAGGGTGGCGCGACCAACCTCGCGAGGATCGCTGGCAAGACCCGCCTCACGAGGGAGGCTGGAGGGATCAGCCTCGCGAGGGGGACTAGAGGGATCAGCCTCGCGAGGATCGCCCGCAAGGCAACGCAGGCCTCCCACCGCTGCCGCCGCTGCCAAGAAGAAACGAAGACCGCCACCAGGACGAGGGGGTTGGGGGCTTCTAGGAGCCACGCGCGATCGCCTGCATCTTGGGCGGGGCACAAGCCCCAGCCTCTCAGCGCATCTTCAAGCAGTTCGCCCGCGAAGTGAACGCAGTCCTCCCCAGGCTCGAAGCCATGCGCCCTCTCAGGTGGTCGGCATGCGCCATCATGTTCAGCTCGGCAGATCAGCTCAAGTGTGCGGCTACAGCCAGAGTCCTCCCGATGCTTTGTTCCCCAATCATCAGCAACGTGGTGGTCACCAAGACCATCATCGATGGCGGGGCAGTGCTCAACGTCCTGTCCGTGGAAACATTCAACAACCTCCAAGTGCCCTACAGCCAGCTTCAACCAACCAAGCCCTTCTCCGGTATCACCGACGGCTCCACGGTCCCGATTGGGCAGGTCCGCCTCCCTGTCACCTTCGGGGTACGCGACAACTACCGCACCGAGCTCATCGACTTCGACGTCGCTCACATTCGCCTGCCGTACAACGCCATCCTTGGGTACCCAGCGCTGGCCAAGTTCATGGTCGTAACTCACCACGGCTACAACGTCCTCAAGATGCCGGGAAGTCGAGGAGTCATCACGGTGCCCTGTGAAGAGAAGGACGCGGTGTGTTCCCTGGAACGAGCCTTTCAGGGCGCGTCACTGGAAGACCCGGATCGTGGGAGCAGGAGGCCTCCCAAGACCGCCCCCAAGAAGAAGAAGACATCGTCCGGCCCGACCACTCAGGAGGCAGGCCCCTTTGGGCTCGCGCCTGCCCAGGGGGAACCTCCTTCCATCGCATTGGAAAGCGCGCCCAGCGCCCTCCTCAGGCAGGGCTCGGGGGCTCTCCCCTGGAGGGCCACCGACCTAGCTAGGGTCACGAGGGAGGCGCTTGGGAACCACATGGAGGCGTGTTTTGAAGCACGTCTCCCTCAAGAAGGAGCAAGGCAAGGAGATCCAGACCCTCAGGAGTTCATCAGCAAGGTCATTCAGGAGCTACAGAAGTCAAGAGTCATGAAAGGCGGCCGCCGCCTACCAGCAGTGGCCCCCCATGCAGGCAAGGATGGTGGGCTGCGCGTATGCATCGACATACCAGGGCTCAACCGAGTCGCCTCTCTGGAGCGCCTTTGGCCCTCGCGAGTGGGGCGGTGCGGAGGCCCACCCCACTGCTACGTTCGCATGTCTTACGGCCTGCCGAGCGCGGCTGATGCGTACCAGTGCCTCATGAGGGGCATCACGGAGGCACGAGAGGCCAGGCGTTCCGCTGCCCTGGCAGGGATGGAGAAGGCCCGCGAGGAGGCGCCAGTGCCTCCAGAGCCTCCCGAGGCCCCTGGGCCTGGGGGCTCGTGAGGATCGGCTCCCGCAGTCCACCGAGCCTGCTACATCAACGCTCCTTCGTCCTCAACATCATCAGGTGATATCTTTCAAGTTTTACTTCCAACTGGGAGCGCCCCCCAGGGCTGCATTATTCCCAGGCCGCGTGGGTCCGTCCCTGCGGCATGTACCCCTTTTATTTTATGTTGCTAGCTTACCTTGTTGGGGGCGCCCCTCGGGCCTCATGATCCCCAAGTCACTCGGGCCAGACCCAGCGGCGTGTATCTCATTTGCAGTTATTTCCGGTTGTGCGTCATACCCACCATGCTTGATTATTCGTTGCCGGTCCACGGCACCTCTTCTTCTCCATGTCGACCACTTGCACGTTAAAGGGGGGGTACCTGAGCATCGCGACTCAGGGCTCTTACTGGCTCTCCATCCCTCACCCTCTGGCCTTGTCCACGGCATCGTGACCTGGCATACCAGCGACGGCTGAGACCAGCTCGAGGGTCGGGACCCGAGGACGTAGAGTGCCGACATCTAACCAAATTTGCAGGAACACATCACAAGATAAGGCCGAGTGCCAGCCGCAACCCGCCTAGAGGTAGGGCCCCGTGAGTCCCGCGCTGGCTCACGGGTGCCCAGATAAACCTCGCCAGGCCCTACGGTGCCAGCCACATGTCAGGGCGGGGCTGTACATGCCCCGGGGGCTCCTCCCGGAGGGGGCCCCCTCCCACGTACCAGTGGAAGCACCATGCTCCGCGCTGGCTGACGACACTGCCGAGGAGCGGCTATGCCCGTACACATACGGTAGCACTATGCTCCGCGCTGGTGATAAACAACTGAGGGTGGCCCCCGGGCTGCATCAACCTCAGGGAGCCCAGAGCTCAGTGTCTATCCTCATCCTAACGCCTCCCCTCGGGAGTGCCGCGCAAGGGGGCTAGGCACGGGGGCGGCGCCTGGGTCACGCCCAGACGCATGCCACCCAGCCAGGCCCCTCGGGCCTGGTTCGTCGCGCGTCCCTCCCCGAGCGGAGCCAACGTACGAAGGCCATTGGAGCGTCAAGGGGGACTCGTGAGCATCGCGACTCAGGAGCCTAACTGGTCACGTAGCCCCTCACTCCTTTGGTCCCGTCCTGGTTTCCAGTCGGGGCTAATGCTGGGTGAGGCATCCGCGGGGCCGGGCTCTGCAGACGTAGAACGGTGGATACACCTACATCACGCCTCCCTACTTGCTGTTCGTGCGCCATGGGGGACTCCTGAGCATCGCGACTCAGGAGCCTAACTTGTCATGTAACCCCTCACTCCTTTGGTCCCGTCCTGGTTTCTGGTCGGGGCTAATTCTGGGTGAGGTATGCGTGTGGCCGGGCTCTACCAGCGTAGAACATAAGCAAGTAGGAAGGAAAAGCATAAATTCAAGGAATTCAAAAGCAAACATTACAGTCCACACTGTTATCTCGATACCAAACGCAAGTTTGAGTGCCTCCTCGAGGCATGATACATGTGCAGGAATTAAAAGCAGGACAGGAGCCACAGCGGAGCCACTTCTCGGCGGTGGAGCAGCGCGGAGTGGCTTCGCCTCATGGAGCAGCGGGGTCAGCAGGGCCTTGCTTCGGCTTGGTGCTGAAGGCCCGGAACTTCCCCAGCAGGGCCTCTGCGTGACCCTTCACGGCCTCAGCAGTGGCAGCGGCACGCTCGCTGCTCACTGGCTCCAGCAGGCTGTCGAGGTCGACACTGGGATCGCGAAGGTAGATGTGGGTGAGGACCCGCGTGAGTGCTGCAGAAGATAGGACACGCGTCTCGGCCTCGGCCGTGGGGCCAAGGCCAAGGGAGACATCTTCAAGAGCATGAACAAGGAAGGGAAGCAGCTTGGCGGGGCCGTCCTTGGAGCCAGCCAGTGGGCTCTCCAGGCCACTGTCGTAAAGCGTCCTCAATGAGGAGCGAGCCCTCGCCTCCATCTCCGTGAAGACCACGCGGTCCTCGGCGAGAACCAGGGCCTTGTCGTCCAGCTCGGCCTTCCTCACCTTCAACTCCTGCTCCAGCGCGCCTAGGCAGTCGCGGCGTTTCTTAACCTTGACCTCCCTCTCCTCGAGAGCCGCCTCGCGAGCCTTCAAGCCTTCTTCCTGCTCTTGGTGAAGGCGGACCTCGTTCGCAAGCTGGTCCCGCAAATCTTGCAGTTCGCCCTCCAGCGCCTTGCAGCGACCACGGACGACCACCACCTCCCCCAGGGCTGCATCACGAGCAGCCTTCGCCTCAAGGACGGCCTGCTTCTCCTCATCACAACCCGTCGAGGCCTAGACCAGCGCCGCCCGAATCGAAGCATCGGAGCGAACCCATCCAAAAGCCAGCTCCAAGCGCCCGGCCACCAAGCGAGGGTCGGCGCCAAGAAGATCCTGCCGCAGTCGGTCCAGCTCAGCAACAGAACGATCCAGAATGGCAGAAGGAGTCAGAGAGACAGCAGTCGGTGGAGTAGGTGGAGAAGGCGGCTGCGCGGCCACAACATCCTGAGGTGGAGCCTGGTGCGCCCCAACGGCTGTAGTGGCGGCAGCAGGCGAGGACACCTCGGAAGTCACCTGGGTCGTGGGGGCCAAGCTCGCCCCAGCCGGCTCAGCCAGGCCTCGCGAGGACAACCGGGCAGGAGAAGCCCGTGCGTCGCGGTCACTCTCCTTGGCGGGCAGAGGCGCTGCCACGGATGGAACCCCGGGAGCCCCCTTCGGCTTCTTTGCTGCGGGCACCAGCCTATCCAAGAGATGCGGACATCAAGCCTCAACAGCAGAACAAGAGATAAAGACAGGAATCGAATGCTTACAGGTCGTCGACAGCGAGCTCAAGCGGCCTCCGGCCAAATTTGAAGCCTAAAAGCCGGCTGGAAGGGTCAACCTCGGGAAGCTCGGAGGCGGAAGGTGCGTCTGCGGTCCGCCCTAGGGCCTGGGTAGACCCTCGGGAGATCAGCCCGGTCCTGTCCTTCTTCAGGATCGAGGGCGAGCTCCCGCCGTCCCGCTCGTCATCGTCTTCATCATCATCCTCGTCATCTTCGCTCGGAGAGAGGCGGAGAACGCGGGACCTGCGCCGGGGGACGGGCGCCCTCGACTCTCCCAGTCGCCTCGGAGTCAGGCCCTTTTCCCTGCTCCCCTCCTTCCTCCTCTTTGCTGGAGTCGTCGGAAGGCACGTCCACCGGTTCCTCGGGAGTTTCCATGGGCACGAGCCCATCCCCGTTGCAGGCGGGCATGGACTCCTCTACCTGCTCCCAGTCATCGCGGAGGAACAACGGCGTAGGAGCACCCACCAACCTCGCCACATCGCCCCGACCAGAGATTGGAGGACCGCGGCCAGATCTCCGTCAGCCAAAGCCGCGGGGCTTGGATGGGGCCTCCACATTGGGAGCGAGTACTGCCGGAGCAGAGCCAGCTCGTGCTCCAAGAATTCCCTCAGCAGCGATGCGCCGGTCAGCTTCGCCACCGCCATGTTGGCCGGCCTCAGATCCATGTCCATCTTCTCCAACACCAGCTTCACGCGGGGGTCCGCGAGCTCCGCCCGGCCCCAATTGCTGGAGCTCGTGGGCTGCTCCGTGGGCAAGATCAGCCGAGGGTGAATGCACTTGGCATCTACCAAGACCCACTTGCTCCTGAAGCCCTTAATCCTTTTCCCGGCGTTCGAGATGGCAATGGCGCCACCGTACGCGATGAAGCTCGCGCACGCGGAAGCAGTACCGCGAGAGGTCCGGAGGTAGAAGTAGTGGCGCAACAAGGCCACTGAGGGCTCCACCCCTATGTGAGCCTCGCAGTAATAGGCGAAGATTGCCAGGAGAAGGACGGAGTTGGGGTGGAGATGCAGAGCCTGTAGCTTGTAATGGCGGAGGACAGAGAAGAAGAACTCGGAGAAGGGCGGCACCAGGCCAGCAGCAATGGAACTTACGAAGAGCGGATAGAAGGTACTCCCTTGACCCTCAGGGGTGGCGGAGCCGGCCGTGAACACCTTCGCCCCGTCGATGCCCCGCGCCGCCGCCATCCGGCGCAACCAGGCAAGGCTCGCCTCCGACACGTTCGGCGAGTCCAGGGCAGGCGAGTACCAAGCTACGGCCGGGGACTGACGAGGCGCCATGGCTTCCCAGGTCACGCGGTCGGAGTAGATCTGGAAACTTTGGAGGAAGGAAGGAGAGGCGCAAGAAAGGGGATCTGAGCAGCAACCAGAGAAAGTAAAAAGCAAAGCCTAGGCAGATGCTGCTGCTTCATCAACTCGCACGGTTGCTAAGGCGCCCACGTCCAATCAACCGCCACGCGGTGCCCAAGGCCGCCGACTGTTAGGGCCCGCAGTGCTTCGCCCTCGCCCTTCCGCCTCCCTGCACGGCCAAGTCCGGGCGCGCCTTGGGCCCGGGGGCTACTGTCGGTGTTCTGGGAACAGAGGTCCCCAGACTTGCCTGCCTGCAGCCTACGGTGTGGCTCAAAAGGGGGCCCAGCACGGCCCATCTTCACCAACGCAAACCCAAGACCCTCGCGAGGGGCCAAGCCTCGCGGGGCGGACGACACGGAGCTTCCTCAGGCACGGCCTCGTCAGGCTGGCTCACGAGGAGGCGGAGAGACCAAGGTGGGGTACCTCACGAGGTGCCCGTGACGCAAGCCATGACGACCGAGGGCGCCAGGCGGGTGCCAACCCGCGCAGTGTCCTCCTTTCCTGTTTGGTTCAAGGGGGGCAAGCGCAGCCGCGGAGTACCGAGGCATCAGGCAAAGGTTGCCATTTCAGTGCAACGAGACCAAGACCAGGAGGACTACGAGACAGAGGTCACCGTGGAGCCCAAGACGGCGTCATCACCAGAGCTTTGCGCAGGCGAAGACTACTTTTGTTAGGATAGCTAGTACTAGTTGTCCCCTTTCAAATTAGCCCGCCATTGTTGGCTCCCTTCCCGCTCGATATTTTGGAAGAGGACCAGGGCCTCTATAAATAGGACCAGCCACCCACATTGAAAGGGGGAGACCACACGAACACAAGGAGAGAGGACCCGAGGGAAAAGAGAGAGAGAGAGAGAGAGAGAGAGAGAGAGAGAGAGAGAGAAGGGCGACTGAGCTCCTCCCAGCAGTCAATCGCCCCAGCCAAGAACATACCCTCGCGAGGCTGTTCTCCCTTGTATTGTTCATCATCATCAGCCCAAGGGGCAAGCCACCGCACCACACACTGGAGTAGGGTATTACACCACAACGGTGGCCCGAACCAGTATAAACCCTGTGTCTCTTGTGTTGTTCTTTCCTGAGCTTTAGATCCTAGCAAGGCGGAGGGGTGCAGGTAGGTAGGAGACGAAAGCTCCGCGCACACCCCAGTGTTCGAACCTCAAGGGTCTGATGGAACCCGAAATCCGACATGGCATTCCTGCACAGCATGATGCCGTTCAAAAGGATGAATGGTGTCATCAAAGGATACGTTCGCAACATGTCATGTCCAGAGGGAAGTATAGCCAGGGGCTTTCTGACCGAAGAGTGCATCTCCTACTGCACGAATTATCTAGGCATCGAGAACCCCGTTGGTCTGCCCATCAATAGGCACCTCGGCAGGCTCGCTGGATGGGGTCACCATGAGGGTCGCCGCGAAATGCATGTCGACTTCGAGGGTTGACTCGCCGACTTTGAAAGAGCAAACCTAGTCGCACTACAACACATAGACGTGGTCGATCCTTGGGTGGTAGAGCACAAAACCTTTATTGAGAAGACGTACAATGACCGAGGCCAACAGAGGACAGACGGAGATATAATCAAAGAGCACAACTCATGTTTCACGCGTTGGTTCAAGCAGAAGCTTCTGTCGTACCCTTTACATGAGTGTTCTTCCGCGGAAGAACAACTCATATTCGGCTTGTCATAGGGCGCCGAGCACAACCTGATGACCTATGAGGCGTACGATATCAACGGCTACACATTCTACACCGAGAACAAGGACATGAAGAGTGATGGTTATCAGAACTCCGGGGTAACAATGGAATCCTACACCGGTAACGACAAGGACAGATACTACGGAAGGATCGAGGAGATCTGGGAGCTGTGCTACGCTGGAGAGAAGGTCCCGATGTTCCGTGTCAGATGGGCCAAGAGCATCCTAAAAGAAGACTGGTATTTCACCACCATGGTTATACCCGAAGCCAAATCCAAGACCACGGGCGCAAATGTCACCGCGAAAAATGAGCCATGGGTACTGGCTTCCCAAGTGGACCAATGCTTCTTCATTACCGACCCATCAAAGCCCAGTCGTGTTGTCATGAGGAGAGGCAAAAGGAAGATCATCGGAATGGATGGAGTAGCCAATGAGAAAGACTTCGACAAGTACGGCGACCCGAAGATCGAACATGACGACGACGATGAAGTAGCAGCACACACAACAAGAAGAAGCAGGACCACCCTACCTAAAGGACGTCCGTTCCACAGAAGAACTCCATTTGCGAAAAAGAAGGGCAAGAAGATTGTGAACAGATTGCTAGCTAAGATCGACTGTATTTAAATCGTAGTCTTCATTTCTCGATTGTATTTCATGGGCAATTTTTGATATCATGAATATTTTTAAATTTCACGGGCACTTTTTGAATTCATGAGGACACTCGATCTCGATCCCCCTCCACCGCCGCCGACGAGCACCCGGCCCCCCGCACCCTCCCCCGCTCCACCGCCGCCAACGGGCACCCCCTGCACCCTCCCCCGCTCCACCACCGCCGCCGATGATATTTTCAAGTAACAAATTTGAACATATTTTTAAAAAATTATTACTGTTTTTATAAAAAATATTACTATTATGATTTAAACAAGTTTGAACATATTTAAACACAAATAAATATCAAACAGCATTTAAAATGCAAAAAAACATATTGAAGAGCCTGGGAATCGAACCCAGGACCTCCTGGTGTGTGTGCTGCGTGCTGACCAGTCGGGCTAGTGGGCGGGTTCTGATGTGGATTGGGTTAGGTGCAATATAACCTGTTCTCTAACTGTAATAAAAAAACATTCTAATGGGGCACCGCTGCGGGGTGCGCCATTGCTATCTAATAAAAAAAGATTTCTAATGGCGCACCGAGGTGTGGTGCGCCATTAGTAAGCTTCCCCCTAGCTATCCTCCCTCTCCCTCGCCACCAGATCCACCCGCGCGCTGCCCCGACCCACGATGCCGCCGCCCCTACCCTCACCGGACTCCACCCCCGCCGCCCTCGCGCCCCCGTGCCCCCACCCCCGCCGCCCCGACCCTCGCCGGACTCCTCCTCGCCGTCAGCGCCGAGCAGCAACGCAGCACCGTACGCCCCCTGACCCTCCTCCTCCCCTTGCCCCTCCTCCTCCCCTTGCCCCCCGCCTGCGCAGCTGACGGCCCCTTCTCTGTCTCGCAGGGCAAGGTCTCCGGCGCCTCTACGACACTGACGCCTCCACCGTCTACGTCGTCTGCGCCTTCTTCCACCTCCGGCCACCGCGGCCTCACCGTCTGTGGAGGTATCTGCTCCTAAGATCTCCGCGTCCCGCTCCCCTTGGCCCTCCCAGTTCTTCTTCACTAAGGTGCGTTTCTCCATGCCCCTGTCTCCGCTGTTCCAGGGCTTAATAGATCTCCTATGATATATGACTTGTTTATGAAGATTTTGATGTGTTATGCCTTGTTCATGTCTGTACATTGCGCCCTTCCAGGGCTTAACTTGCTTATGAATACATCTCCCATTGATTTTGATGTAGTTTTAGAGTGGCTAGTATGTATGTAGTGGAGCTAGCAGTAGCAGCTGCTTCTACGGCACCTTCTTTGCTGTTTAGCTGTGTCAAACAAAATTCCAATGGCCAACTCATATGCCCTGCAATTTGCTCATGATTATTATTTATCTCACATCACCTTCTCCTCTTTGCTTGCCATGCACTCCCAGCTCCGTCATCGCAACCGCGGAATAGTCCACGGGTGATACAACATGCTCAAATTCAGTAATTAATCAGTATATATATACCATAAGAGAAGTCTCAAAGATTGCGACTATCTTGCCTTATGTTTCAAACATTGAACTATATACATGACTTCTATTTTATTTTTGAAATTCATAGAGTTAGGACTATCGTGTGGATGATGCTAAACAGAGATAGGAGTAGTAGTGGTGGCCATCTAGTTGGACTACTACTGCTAGGACTTGCTCCAGATTTTAGGATTTCTTTTCTTTTAGGATTTATTTTCTTCTAGGACTAGGTTTTTATTATTTTTCTGTTGTGATTGTTTTTTGAGCTCTTTCTTTTTCATTTCCTACTATCCTTATCCTAATTATCTTAAATTGTTATGATGTGTGTAACAGGATTAGATCTTGGATTTGCTAGTGGACTTTGGGAGTTTCTTAGCCAGCTTGGTGACTCCATATTTTTCACTATTTCAGCATGTCTTTTGTAAGCATTAAACTTTCAGCACTACATTTCTATCTTATGTGTACATCTGTTTGCTCCCAATTGCTATATATTTATTGTTGTTACTAAAAATGATGAAGCTCCTGTCAATTGCTATACATATATATGTGTATGATGATCCTCCTTTCCTACAGTAGTATAACTAGGATATAAAGCACATTGAACTAACAATCTTGTATGGTGCCTAAACTACAATGATTCAGGAACATCAGATGACATAGCATGTGGATATTGACATACGATGAGTAGATTAATAAGTGAGCCAAAAGTGATGGACAAACCTCATGCTAGGAATTCTCGAGAGTTGCCGTACATGGAATGCATTTGCAAATGCAGCCAAAACCTGATATATACAAAAAAAAATTGTATAGAAATATGCTGAATTTTCTGCTCTGATTGTTTCTCAAAGAAATTTAGCAAAAAAAATGGGGTCCTGGGATACGCCGCTGCTGCTTGAGGCCCTTGAGAGGCCCTTCGTGTCGTGATGATTTTGCAGGTACCCCGAGAGGCCCTTGAGTTTGCCGGAATGTCGATTAACTGCCGTTCCGGAAAATTCGGGTACTCCATATGTCCTATTTTCAGCAAAGGTCATGCTGAAATTTTCCGTGAATTTTAGCATGACTTTGCTAAAAATCGGACATATGAGGTACTTGCTACTAATGCATGGGCTGGGGTATCTTAGTACTTAATTAAGTAGGATCAACTGCCCCTTCATTCTTGCTGCATTAAACCATAGGTGGCAATAGAGCCAAGTGATTAGGCCCAACTTAGAAATTCTCCTCAGCATCGATAAACCCTAGATGATAAACCCAACATAGGTGGCAATAGAGCCAGCTGATTAGTGCCAAGTGATTAGGCCCAACCTAGGGTGCCTCGGCATCGATAAACCCTAAATGATGAAAACTTAGCATTTAGGGTGCCTCGGCGTCGACAAACCCTAAATGATGAAACCTTGGCTTTTAGGGTGCCTCGGTGTCGATGAGAACCTAAATGATGTACGCTTAGGCTTTTAGGGTGCCTCGGCGTCAACAAACCCTAAATGATAAAAGCTTAGCTTTTAGGATGCCTCAGTGTTGACAAACCCTAAATGATGAGACCATGATCTTGTTCCTTGAAAATAACCAACTTTTTGACCAAACTTTTTTCCTATTTAGAGCGAAACATGGACCACAATGATGAGGCCAGCGGTTCGGGAGGCAAGCAATTCTGGGAGCTATCCCAGGAGTTCGAGGAACAACCTCACCGCTATGAGGACGCCGCAGAAGACACAGATCCTGACTACACAACCCCTAGTGGCGTCGGGGATGACCCCACTGATGGTGCCACCGAGGATGCCAACACTGATGATGGCGGCGCACGCACAGATGGCAGCCAACCGAAGAAGCAACGGAAGGACCGGTGCCCGAACGCGCTCTGCACCGTCAAGGAGGAATTTACTCAAGTGGACTCCGACGGGCATCCAATGGAGCCCAAACATATAGTCAAGGGGTACTCAGTTCAGCTCGGGTGCATTCTCCGGAGCACCGTCTCGATCAACACCGAGAACCTTAGTCATAAGGACCGAGGGAATTTGCGCAACCTCCTCTTCACGAAGCTGCACGAACAATACAAGTTCCCCGCTGAATTTAAAACACAAGCCTCGCATGGAATAAAGTGAACAGTGCCGCCCTCACGAGGATGAGCAAGGCCCTGTCTACTTGGAGAAGCGCGGTGAAGAGAATGATTGAGGAAGGTGATAGTTATGAGAAGATCAAGGCAAAAAATCCTTCGATCAGCGAAGAGGACTACAAGGAGTTCAAGATCAAGTGCGAGAGCAGTGCAACCTCCGAATCAAGTCAGTGAGGGAAAGAAATACGGGAGTTGAACTTAGGGGAACACAAACTCGGTCTCGGCGGTTACAGAGTGGCGGAGCCTATATGGGACAAGGAGGACGCGGAGCGTGCCGAGCTAGGCCTACCGCCCCGCTTCGAGAAATACAGCAGTGACGACCAGACCAGGAACTATGTCAGGGCCCGGTACAAGGAGGACCCAATAACAAAGGAGCTTACCACGGATCCGAAGACCAGGGCGCTTGAGCTTGTTCTGGCGAAGGAGACTGAAAGCAGTAGCGCGGGGTCGTCTCAGAACTCCCCTTTCGACACCCATTTAAATAGGGCGTTGAACATAATGAAAAACAAGGATAAGCTCAGTAAGACAACGTCAGCTGGTCGTGTGGCCGGCAAAGGCTTGTCCACAAAATGGTCGTCATACTATACCGCTGGTGGGCGAAAGGAGAAAAAGACCAGCTCGGAAAGCCAGTCGCGCGAGGTTGAAGCACTCAAGGCACAAGTGGCGCGGATTTCGGAGCTTGTCCAAGAGCAAGTGGAACAACAACTGGGAACGAATCTCAACTCCATGGTGCCTACGTTGATTCGTGGGCTGACGACGTGGATTGCGGGCGGCCAACAGGGGCCTCCCCCGGTTCCCAGCTTCACGGCCAGCAACTCGCAAAGCGCGCAGGCGGCGCCATTGCTGTCTCCGGCGGCGAGTATTCGTGTCTCCGGCACCGGCATGAGCATTGGAGCTTAATGCACCCGGGTGTACGCCGGCCGGCACCTTGCCAGCAAGCGGCCCCTCCGTCAATTGCACGCCTACCGTTGGCGGTGCCTCGACATTAGCCGAGCTCGACGGCATCATGGTAACTAAGCCTCTCGGCCAATGACTTCATCTCCTTGCCTTTGACTGGGCATCCCTGACGCCCTACATGTTTCCGCAGGGCGCCGCCGACATTCCTTGCACTCTTCTGCACTTCGTGGGCGGCGAGTTGGTCGATGTCACCAAGGGCAGAATCGTTCAACCGGGCAACCCCATGTTCCACGGTAATCCGATGCCACCCACAGTGTATAGGGTTGAAGTGGTTCGGGTGCTGCCAGGCTGCGACGAGCGGTTACCTCCGATTCGACCCGCTGGGGCCGACAAAGAAAATGAGATGACCCTCAGCGCCTGCGTAAACTGGCCCCTTCTTTGGCCGAAGAGCCAGATTCGTTTGGGGGCGGGGGACACCACCCCACAGACAAGACCGCCAGTCGTGCCAGCGCCAAGCCATGGCAAGAACGCCGCAACGCTACCGGACCTGCCGAACATCCCTATGGCACAGGATCCGGACAGCCCTATGGCATAGGATCCAGACGGCAACGACAACGATGACGGTACATTTACCAAAGTTGATAAATACTTCGCCGAACATTAGTACGCTGACGAGTTCTGCGGGTCTCTTTCTCAAGAACCCAACCAAGACGACCGCGATCTAGCTGGTACGGCGGAGAAATCCAATTGCAACAGGCGTCGTCTGGCGTTCAGTTCTCAGGACACGCCTCCAGCTCCCGCCTTCACCGAGCCTCAGATAGCTGAGGTGCGAAATATTATCAGCCCCAACACGCTCAAGAAGGCGGTCTGCGAGCAGAACTCGGTCCCATTACAGGAGATCAAGAAGAAGGGACGGAAACAAAAGACTAACAAGGGTGCCGGTGTGAACCAGCCGGCACCGAGTTCGATCCGTGCTCAGGACGGGCCACCTTCACCTAAGGATATCTTGAGGAGGGTGCATGTGGTGGGTAGGGCGATGTTACCGCCAAATATGCTCAATGATGCAACCGGTGCTATGCGGAGTCTGCACGACAGTGTTCTTTCTTTGGAGAAGCGGTGTCTCAGAGAGAAGGATGTGGCATACCCGGTTTTCGTGGCCAAGGTGCCAGAGGGCAAGGGCTTTGTGGATGGCGACATCGGGGGTATGATCGTCCTGCGGTTTGATGACATCTTTTCTATGTTTAACCTTCATCCGCTGCACTACACCTTCGTTTGGCTGTTTTCGCTCAGTATGGAGATGCGGATCATTAGAGACAAGACCCCGGACATCGTGATAGTCGACCCCTTCTACATGCGTGCCAAGCACTTGAGCAGCGCTAGGGACCGCCAAGTTGCGAGTTCACACCTCGAAGGCGTCATTCTGGCAAACGCAGATAAGGGTAACTTCCTTGTGCCTTACTTTCCCGAGTAAGTCATCCCTTAACCGCCCTGTAACATATGATTTCTTACATTTCAATCGTTCTTTTTTTTCTAACATTCCGTGTTCTGTGCAGTGACACACATTGCACACTCATCCTCTTAAGCCCGAAATATTCCATGGCCACGTATTTAGACCTGAACCGTAACTCCAAGATAGACTACACAAATGTCAAGAAAGTTCTTGATGATGTTCTCCCCGGCTACGCCAAATCTGGAGGCACCTTCACCAGGGCAGTTCGTAAGTACGGCAAGCACATGTTCTCACACAATATGAAGTTCTGCTACGTCAAGTAGCCGCCTGGCGGTCAGAAGGATGCCTACTACACCCTCCATCACATGCTGGCGATCATAAGGGACCATCATCACCTTCTGCTACCAGATAATCTCAAAGATTGGGCCGCGAGCTTGTCGGCAATCCAGGACTCGGACCTCAGACAAGAATTGTTTCGCATCTAGTTGGAGTTTGCGGACATCATCCATCAAGATGTCCTTCATACCTCGGGGTAGTTCTTCCTCAGATATCAACTGTCCAACAGTGAGATAGATGAAATGCTACAAATGCAGGGTGACAACGCCCGCGATTTCATGACCATCACGACAGACGGCGGCTTCATCCACGCTCCTGTCCGATGAGTCGAGTCGAAAGTAGTGATATGTAGTTCTGAAACATTGATTGGCTCATGTTGTAATTAAACTTTAATGAATTCGTATGTCTCTTTGGTTTGGACATTTGTTCAACTTAGATGTAATCGATGCTATTTATTAGTAGGACCATGAATCGTGCTATTAATGTCTTGCTTTTCTCTTCTGATCCTTTTGTTTCATACTTACATATTGCTTATGTATTGTCTATTGTTTGGCTTGTGCATAGAGATGCCGTCGTATGTCGTGTGCAAGGGTAAGGTTCCCGGAGTCTACTACGACTGGGAGGAGTGTCGGAGACAGGTTCACCGTTTCAGCGGTAATAGTTACAAAGGTACACCACTAGGGCGGAGGCCGAATCTAGATACGCCCGCTATCTAGCGGGAGAGAGGAGGGAGCGTTGGAGGAACCGGATGAAGACCAGTTTGATCGCGATGATGCTCATCGTGATGACCGCAGCTCTCTTCTATGTGATGGTAGTTTAGATGATCGATATCGACTTGTAATGTGAAGACAAACTCGATACTCGCAGTCTTGAGACTTGTAGTGTTTTATCTGTGTTTGGTCTTTTGAATTCGGAGACTAATATGATGAATTGTATTCGGAGACTAATCTTCTATTGTATTCGATGAATCTGCTGTTGCTGTGTGCTGCTGTCTATATTCTGTCCAATAATATATTTTGTAACCTATGCAAAAATCAGAAAAGTAAAAAAAAACAAATATTCATACTAGTGGCGCATCACCACAAGGTGCGCCATTAGTATGCCAAAGGATACTAATGGCGCGTCAAGACAGAGTGCGCCATTAGTATGACAAAGCAGATGGTTACATATGGCCCCCCGGGAGGCATACTAATGGCGCATGGTGTTACATACTAATGGCGCACTTCCTGGTGCGCCATTAGCATACCAGATACTAATGGCGCACCAGTGGTGCGCCATTAGTAAAAAATTCTAGTGGCGTGATACTAATGGCGCACCGGTAGTGCGCCATTAGTAGGCAAAACCGGTGCGCCATTAGTAGGCCTTTTCCTAGTAGTGGAGGGTGGTGTTCCACCCCCATTTCCTCCGCGGACTCGGCTTCCCTATCCACCCATTTGTCCAGGGGCTCATGTTCTACTATGGCCAAGATTTCCATGATCTGGCCCCGAACTTTCTCCGCAATATCTCGGTGTTTATCATCGTGTGCGAGGCTTTCTTCTGCATCCGCCCCCATTTCGGCCTATGGCTCAAGACTTTCAATGTCAAGCCAAAGGTGGTGCGCGGCACCCAGGCGGAGTGCGGAGGCGCCATGGTGGGCAAGATGCCCAACATCCTATGGCCCGAGGGTTCCTTCGTGGAGTCCCTAAAGGGGTGGCAATCGGGGTGGTTTTATATCACCGAGCCGCGCAACCCTGAATGGGTCACAGCCCCCGAGTTCCGATCCGGAGCCCCAACGTGGCTCACCTCCTCGAAAGAGACGGGCCTGTCGTGGGGTAAAGAAGGAGAGCAGACCGGACTCCAAACATGCGTCCAAACCCTGGTGGACAAGAAGCTCAAACCTGTCAACGTAGTCCAGGTTATGCTCATCCGCCGGATCCTCCCGTGTCAACAACGGGCTTTCAACCTGTGGGAGTTCGACCCGGCGCAGCACCGAACTCTGAGCAGGCTCTTCGACACGACGTACGAAGATGCCTGGAAGGTGCTTTTCAAGGGCGCCGAGGCCCCCGCATCCACTATCGAGGATCGCGGATTCAGCACGCAGCGTCGCGCTCGTGCGGTAAGCTGTTTTTACCTTTTACAGGGTATTAGTTTTTCATAGTTCGACTCCATGCGGGATCTAAGCTCCCTTACCTTTGACAGGACTGGCAGGAGACGTCCGGACAGATCAACTGTCCAGCTCCTTTGCCCGAAGGCCCAGCGGACACTCGCTTGGCGAAGTTGCTGGTTCCGGCACCCTATGTGGTGCCGGAGAAGAAGGCCAAGAAGAAGGCCACGGGGACTCGAAAGAGTGCCCGGCGCCTGTGGGTGTTGGATTCATCATCCAACGACTCCAAGACGCACTCCTCCCGTGAAGATGAGGAGGAGGAAGAAGAGACCTCTCCCCCTCCAGCGGGGGGAGAGAAGAAAAGGAAGGCTGCCCCAACTGGGGAGGCCGAAGGGTCCAAGAAGGGGATAACCCTTCCTCCGAACAGCTCCACCAACACCGACGACGGCGAAGAGGAGTGGCCGCACAGGGCCAAGCCCCTGGAGAAATCGTAAGTGTCTGGATACCAGAGTGATTCGTAGTATTCCTCCATTGCACAACTTTTCCTTATGTCGAACATGTTTATGCAGTCCACCTAAAGACCGGCTCGACGTGTCGTCGAGCAGTTCCCTGGATTCGTGGGATGTGAATTCGCTTCCGACGGCTACCTCCCCCCACCCAACGGACGACGGTGAGGTGCTGTCCAAACAGGTTCCAAGCCAGGAGGAGGTGGCCCTAGAGGCGCCGCAAGGCGACCTCCCGGACTCCAGGCATGAAGGGGGTAGAACCTCCAAGGGCTCTATGTCCAGCTTTGAGCTGGACACCACGCCGGAACCTTCAACGGTTCCGGACTCCGGTAGGCAGCCTCCTTCCAAGAGGAGCAAGCCTACCGAGCCGGTGACCTCCGTCCAACCGGAGGCACCGAATAATTTGCTGCAGACGCTTAACGGAGCCTCCATCGACGAGGAGCACCGCACTATTATGAGTGCGGCGATCCAGAAGGTTCAGTCCGCCAAGAGCGGACTGACTGAAGCCTGTGCCAGCCTTCTAACAGGCTTTGAGGTAAGTAAAGAATAAAAAATATTACCGCATAGACAGTAGCCCCTGATGCTCTGTTTGGCGTTCGGAAAGAAAAGACGAATAGAGGATCTAATAACATTCGCAGGAGTCTAACATAATCAAGTCAATATGCGTATGCAGGCTTCACTGCTGGCCTCCGCCGCACTGACTGCGGAGGTGGAGACGCTGAAGCAAAACCTCGCGCGGTCCGAGAACGAGCTCGGCCATGCCAAGAGGCAACTCGAGGAGAAGGAAGGTAAGTAATACCTTGCGCAAGTATATAGAGAAGATGTGGTTGCAAAAAATGACAGGATCAACGTGCTATTATAGGGGCCACGACCGAGGTGGCAACCCTTAAGAAAGAGCTGTCCGAGGCCGAAAACAGAGCGGCCGCGGAGCGTACAGAGAGAGGGAAGCAGGAGGCGCGGGTGGAGGAGGTGCAGAAAGAGCTCCAGGCTCTCGTGAAAAAACACGAGAGTTTGGAGCTTGAGTCGAAGACGCAAGCGTCTGAGCTTGCGGCAGCCCTCGAAAGCATGAAGTCTGCCAAGGCCGAAGTCCAGAAAGACCTCCAAGAAATTGGAGATATGAAGAAGATAGCGGTGGGTAAGGCATTCATTATGCAAAGCAAGCACGTGAAAGTGACTTGTTACTTACCCGAGTCCGGAGCTCTCTAGGAGCATTCGCAGATTTGCCCCGTAGTGCGTCTGATGCCGCCACCTTCTACTGAGCCGAGGAGGGGAGCTCGACGGAGAAGGTGTTCTGGTCTCAGTATGCTGAGGCCGGACACCTGGTGCCTTTGAGCGACCAGCTGAAGCAAATGGTCGAGCTCCACAAGGTTGCCGAACAGGCCATAAAGGACCTCATAGCTCGGCTGTGGCCTGGAGAGGCTCTGCCTGGGAGCTACTTCGGGCTAGTGAGGCGGCTGGTGGATGCCTGTCCACGGCTTGAAGTAATCAAGTGCTCCGTCTGCATCGAAGGTGCCCATAGGGCGCTTGCCCGTGCTAAAGTGCACTGGGGCAAGATGGATGTGGAGAAGCTGGTGAAGGACGGGCCGCCGCCGGGCAAGGAGCATCACGTCCCGGAAGCGTATTATGAGGGCGTCCTGAAGGGTGCCCGCCTTATAGCGGATGAATGCTCCAAAGATGTAATTTTTGAGTAAACTCGTATTTGTGATCCTGTACGCTTAAAACTTGTTCATATGTGCTAAGCAACGCATTTGAATTTAAAATATTACCTTTTGTGCGGTCGTTTATCAAATTTGAGAGATGGCGAGTCGTCGGCTTCTGCCCCCATGCCACGAGTGCTGGGGTGTTTAGGATAAACATGAGCGCTCTTTTTCCCATTCTTGGGTCCTTCGAGGGAGGCGCTCAACACAACGAACCAGGTAATCGGACTATAATGCTTGAACACTCTCACTCAGCCATAGAATTCCATGATTTTAAATTTCGGCGAAGCCTCTAGTGTTCGGAAGACCGAGTTCGGGGCGCTAGCCACGCCTAGGCCGGACAAAGCCGACTCCTCGCTCTAAGCGGCATAAGTCTTTAGGGACTTGAAAACCTCTCGAACAGCGACTAGCTCTCGCCTCATCATGACGGTCAGTTTTAGCTTTCTCTACTGAGGTGCTTAGCCCAGCTCAACTGGGCACAATCGCAGTAGTTCTCCTAGTGCTACCTTAGCCGATATAACGGAATGTAAGGTACCAAAACATAGGAGCCGGGCAAACCCAACTATTGACCCAAGACATGATTCGGAGCCGATGCATATAATGCTATAAGTTTGGGGTGCCGCACTTGTGAAAGTGTTCGGACTTCTCACACCGTATTGTGGGGTACTTAAGCCCCTGGCGTATTGGCCGTACCAAAGTGTATGGGTACAACATGTCATTAATGAACATATATTCATAAAAAAAGGTAATGCAATAATAGAAGGAAGCTATGCACTGTTTATTTAAAAAAGCTGCGATCAAAGCAGAATGATACAAATAGTGCAATAAGCAAAATATGGGACTATTTAACATGTCCTTTCCAGGGGCGAGCTGCGGAATGGCATGTGAAACTGGTATACTACTCGTTATAGAGACCACCTTAGAGTTCCATAGCGTGGCGTAGCTTTCTGCTTCCCTGGGTGTATCGTTTGTGCGGCAATTATACTGCCGGACAAGCCTTTTGAAGAATGGAGTCCTGAAAATAAGAGAAAATTAAGAAATCGGCAGCCCCTAGTGCGGTTTAAGCCGCCTTTCGGGCGTGCCATGATGGTGCCCCTCCCCCTGTGCCCATGGTATTCCCAGAGCGTAGTTATGTACGCGCAGCACTGGTTTCGCAAGTTCGCAAGGGCTGGGGTTGTGGCCGCATTGTTACGCTTGCTCTGAACGTGCCGGGCGGTCTTGGTGTAGGTTACTCCGGGCACGCTTGACGGTGTCCAGACGTTTAATGGCCGGACTAGAGAATTGCTTTGAGAGGCTGCTTTGTACTTCTGCTGCGATAGTCGCCGTATGCTCCTCCACTCCGAGAGAGCGTTCGGTGTTTCCATTGACCGTGATGAGGCCTTGAGGGCCTGGCATCTTGAGCTTGAGGTATGCGTAGTGCGGCACCGCATTGAACTTGGCAAATGCGGTTCGCCCGAGCAGTGCATGATAGCCACTGCGGAACGGGACTATGTCGAAGATTAACTCCTCGCTTTGGAAATTATCCGGAGATCCGAAGACCACTTCAAGTGTAACTGAGCCTGTACAGTTGGCTTCTACACCTGGTATGATGCCTTTAAAGGTCGTTCTGGTGGGTTTAATCCTCGAGGGATCGATGCCCATTTTCCGCACTGTATCCTAATAAAGCAGGTTCAGGCTGCTGCCGCCGTCCATAAGGACTGTAGTGAGGTGAAATCCGTCAATAATTGGGTCTAGAACCAATGCGGCGAATCCGCCATGAAGGATGCTAGTGGGGTGGTCCCTTCGATCAAAAGTGATCGGGCAGGAAGACCGTGGGTTGAACTTTGGGGCTACTGGCTCTAGCGCGTATACGTCCCTTAGCACATGCTTTTGTTCCCTTCTGGGGACGTGGGTTGCGTATATCATGTTCACCGTCCGCACTTGTGGGGGAAAACCTTTTTGTCCACTGTTGTTCGGCGGCCGGGGCTCCTCCTCGTCATCGCTATGCAGCCCCTTGTCTCTGCTTTCGGCATTTAACTTGCATGCCTGCTTGAACACCCAACAATGCCTATTGGTGTGATTGGCAGGTTTTTCGGGGGTGCCATGTATCTGGCATGAGCGATCGAGTATTCGGTCCAAACTGGAAGGGCCCGGAGTATTTCTTTTGAATTGCTTTTTCCGCTGACCGGGTTTAGAGCCTCTGAATCCGGCATTAACTGTCGTATCCTCAGCGTTGTCGCCGTTAATGTGGCGCTTTTGCTTGTTGTGACGCGACCTGCCACTGCTGTCCTTGGTATCCGAATTACCAGGGCTCTTGGTCATGTTATTGCTGCGAGCTAGCCAGCTGACTTCTCCCGCGCAAAAGCGGGTCATAAGTGTCGTGAGGGCTGCCATAGATTTCGGCTTTTCGTGTCCTAGGTGCCATGCAAGCCACTCGTCACGGATGTTATGCTTGAAGGCTGCTAGGGCCTCTGCGTCCGGACAGTCGACAATTTGATTTTTCTTGGTTAGGAACCGTGTCCAGAATTGTCTGGCCGATTCCTCTGGCTGCTGAATTATGTGGCTTAGGTCATCGGTGTCTGGTGGTCGCACATAAGTGCCCTTGAAATTGTCGAGGAATGTGGCTTCCAGGTCCTCCCAACAACCAATTGATTCTGCTGGCAAGCTATTAAGCCAATGCCGAGCTAGTCCTTTAAGCTTGAGTGGGAGGTATTTGATGGCATGTAGGTCATCACCACGGGCCATGTGGATATGAAGGAGATAGGCCTCGATCCATACGGCAGGATCTGTTGTGCCATCGTATGATTCGATGTTCACGGGTTTGAAACCCTCGGGGATTTGATGATCCATTACTTCATCTGTGAAGCATGGTGGGTGTGCGGCGCCTCTGTATTGGGCTATATCACGACACAACTCAAATGAGCTTTGTCTACTGTGTTCGGCCCGGCCGGATTTACTGTATCCGGCGTGACGAGTACTGTCTCGTGCCGTGGGGCGCCCACGTGATCCGTAGATCGATCTTGTTTGCCTTGCCTTGTACTCCAATATGTCTCGCAGGTCTGGCGCATTTCCCATGCCTTGGTATTTTTTGAGCGGCACCGGGGTGCGGCTTGAGTGGAGGGCTGAGAGGCCTCTCTGTCGCGGCCACAGGGTGGCCGGTCGGCCGCATCATGCGCTGGTGATGTAGGTTTAGGTGCTTCCTCCTCTAATTGGGGTAGCAACATGCGCTTTGGGTAGCTCTTGGAGGGGCGTTCGAGTTCATACT
Organism: Triticum urartu; assembly: GCF_003073215.2. Lineage (NCBI taxonomy): Eukaryota > Viridiplantae > Streptophyta > Magnoliopsida > Poales > Poaceae > Triticum > Triticum urartu. The sequence goes on from NC_053023.1 coordinate 197,928,524, forward strand.
CTTCGGCCGCAAGGACTTCAGTCCATCTGTCGGCTAGCAAATCTAGATCAGCTCTAAGCTGTTGCTGATTTTTCTTGAGGCTGCACGCCGTGGCCATAAGTCTGCGTTTGAAACGCTCTTGTTCGACGGGATCCTCCGGCACGACAAATTCGTCGTCGTTGAGGCTTGCCTCGTCTTCGGAGGGAGGCATATAATTATCGTCCTCGACCTCTCTGTCTGCCGCTCTCTATCCTCCTGTGCTGAATCTTGCTGGAGGTGGTTGTCTTCGGCACTGTCCGGGGTGTTATTATCTCCCGTGCCGGAATCACCGTTTTTGTTTTGGCGGGATTTAGAGCGGCGCCGCTGACGCTGGCGCTTAGGCTGCTTCTTGGAGGGGTCATCCTCCGCTGTTCCATCGCCATTGCCTTCTTTTGGGGTGTCCACCATGTATATATCATATGATGAGGTGGTTCTTTATCGTCTCCTACACTTGCGTCCATACCGTTGATGTCTTCGGAGTCGAAGTCGAGCATGTCGGTTAAATCATCGACAGTGGGTACGAAGTGGGTGGTGGGTGGGCTTTGAATTTCTTCATCATCCGCATCCCAACCTTGCTGACCATAGTCCGGCTAGGGCTCTCCTGACAAAGAGAGAGACTTTAATGAATTCAGAATATCGCCGAAGGGCGAGTGCTGAAAGATGTCCGCGGCAGTGAACTCCATGATCGACGCCCAATCGGGTTCGATCGGTCGGGGCGCAGAGGGCTCGGAGTCTGGAGAGGAGTCCGACTCCTTGGAGTCATGGGCTTCACAGAGAATAGGGATGGTGTTCGGCTCGATCGCCGTATAGATTGCAGCCCCCGAGGCGGTATCTAACCACCCATCCTCGGTTGGTGTGATTGGCTCCGAGCTAGAGGTTGGAGCGGGCACATGTGCGGCCTCCAGGGCACTGTTCGGCGGCAGAGCAAAATCATGCCCATCGTGACAGTGCGGCGCGCTCGGCTGTGGCTCGAATCCGTCGAAGATCAAGTCTCCGCGGATGTCGGTCGTGTAGTTCAAACATCCAAATCTGACCTGATGGCCATGGGCGTAGCTTTCGATCTGGTCCAGATGACCAAGCGAATTGGCCCGCAGTGCAAAGCCGCCGAATACGAAGATCTGTCCGGGGAGAAAAGTCTCACCCTGGATTGCATCGCTGTTGATGATTGGAGAAGCTATCGGGCCTAAAAGTGACGATACAGAGGAACTCTTAATGAAAGCACAAATGTCGGTGTCAAAACCGGCGGATCTCGGGTAGGGGGTCCCGAACTGTGCTTCTAGGACCGATGGTAACAGGAGGCAAGGGACACGATGTTTTACCCAGGTTCGGGCCCTCTTGATGGAGGTAAAACTCTACGTCCTGCTTGATTAATATTGATGATATGGGTAGTACAAGAGTAGATCTACCACGAGATCAGAGAGGCTAAACCCTAGAAGCTAGCCTATGGTATGATTGTTGTTCGTCCTATGGACTAAAACTCTCCGGTTTATAAAGACACCGGAGAGGGCTAGGGTTACACAGAGTAGGTTACAATGGTAGGAGATCTACATATCCTTATCGCCAAGCTTGCCTTCCATGCCAAGGACAGTCCAATCCAGACACGGGACGAAGTCTTCAATCTTGTATCTTCATAGTCCAGGAGTCCGGCCGAAGGTATAGTCCGGCCATCCGGACACCCCCTAATCCAGGACTCCCTCAATGACCATTATAAATAGCTAACTATGAACTAGCATACATTTGAATTCAACTTACGGTGGTTTAAAAAATTCGAATTCAACATGAAGTCCATTCAATTATTTGAGTTCGATATCATGTCATTTGTAAATCATACCTAAATTATAGGGGCACCAATCTTTGCTCTGCTTTTGTACATAATAGCATATATAGTCGTGTACAAAATAGATTCAAATTTAGCTCCTCCATTCCAAAATAATCGTAGTTATAGGATTTTCAAGTATCAAAATTTTAAAATGATGCGGATAATTTAATGAGTTTTCAAACATACAATGTCAAATTTAACGTTATCTATTTAGGTCGGTCCTCAAAGTTCAGGAGTAATCTAAACATGAATGCTTCTGTTTCAACATTTCGAACCAAGCGCCAAAAGAGCCTCTACTTGCCCGAAACCGCGTGAGACCAATGTTTGGTAGTAGAAGGAAATTACTTTTCTAACTCCGACCTGTGAAACCTACCGGCCCGACGACCAAAGGTCTAAACCGGGGTAGGTTTGTAGCTTCATCTAGATGCCACGCAACCGCCTCCGAAAAACATTCATACACAAGGGACGCCTAAGCGCACATGCGCGTGGAAGAAATCACTCGCGCCGACTATTTGGGAGACATGGGATTACCATCCTACCCCCGACCTGAAGTAGGTCCAAAATTTAGGAGGGGGGCAAAGTTTGTACTTTCCCCAAATTTCGAACAAGCGCGTCCCATCTGTTCATAAAAGCCAAAAACAAGCGTGTCACAGACCGAAATATGGTTCTCCCTTAGCTCGGATACCCCCCGTATGATTCCCCATTCGTACTCCGTGGGCGCCAAAACTACCTCTCGACCAGCCGCGAAACCCCGGCGTCCTCCGTCCGCCACCCCATCCCACCCATCAACCGCCGCCCTCCTCCATCACGCTGGAGCCAATACCCCAACATCGTCGTCCACCGCAACCTCAACCACAATGCCCTCCACGGCTAGCAGTTGAAGCTGAGGCCAAGCTGTCTGTAACCAAGCCAGTTCAACCATGTCGTCCTGCGCCTCACCGCTGCCGCTCCAACTTCGCCACCGTCCACCGCACCGGAGCAGTTCCTGCTACGTCGTCCTTTGCTGCCTCGGTTCTGCTTCTCCTCCACTGACATACGGCCATGGCAACACATTAAACAATTTGGCCATGGGTTCATCCAAGGCTGCACCCTCCTCCAAAACATCGGTTTCCCCGGCAAAAAGAAGAAACTCGCCGCGACATATGGAGGACACAACACTGGCAACCGGAAATGGTACTCCTCTTCCCTTTTTCTTGCAAATCTTATGTGTATGCTTGCACGGTATTCATCCCATAGAAGACACTAGTTGACCGCTTCTTCTTGATACTAGATGTTCCTAGTAACTCCCGATACACAAGGTTTCTCCTCAGATACTATTTCACCTTAGCTAGAGGTCCGTCACCCCCTGGATTTCAATTCCTGGTCAGTTGATTCCCAATTAAAGAAAGCATTCCCCGGCGTAACAGGAGCTAGTCCACCTATTACGCTGGGGAAGCAGTGCCTAAGTGTTTATATTAGGGGCGTGTGGGGCCTAGAGATGTTGTCTCCTGATCTGGAGGTCGGTTGGGATTAAAGGGATGGCTGGGGGGCGCTGCCAAGCACGGCGGTGGTGTGAGGACGAGGGGAGGGTGGGGCGGCGGGGCAGGGGTCTGGGCCGGTGGTCGCTGGTAGTTCGATAAAGATCATCAACAGTGACTGGCGGGAGTTAGACGAAGGCCATCTGCCCGTTCCTTATAGATCAGAAGGTTCATAAAAAAATCGACTAACCTATTTATTTTCAGTCGACTGTTATTTTGATAGGACCACATGTGGTGGTGTGCTGGAGGAGTACCTGCATTTCCCAGCCATCCATGTGCTCATATATTACAAAATCATACCGAGTAGAATCTAATTTTTTGTTTTCCATGCAATGTTGTAGAGCTATCATATGTCTCCTATCATTTATTTTTCAGCCACTTGCTATCTGCTACTTTTACAGTGCACTAGTTCTGCACACACTTCACCCATACTCTCACTATTGTATTTTTATGCAAGGGTATTTTAGACTCTGCCTTGACAAAAGCAGAAAAGAGAAGAGAGAAGTCGCTCTAGCTTCATACGCGGCTAGGCCAGACACGTTTCGGCACTTTAAAGGATGTAGTGTCAGCAAATGGAGATGGTAAACGTAGGTCTGGAGTTGATGATCTCACTTGCAATGAACCACCATGCCAGGTGCCTCCTTTAACTTCACGGTGTCATATGTGGTTGCATGTTGCATATTGTGCCTAGCTTGTATTCGAAAGGCCTAAGTTGGTCTTTATTATGATAAGGAAATATATTTTTTACATGAACCACCATCCCGGGAGCACCAGAAGACAAATAGCTAGTTAGGGCACTGGCCGAGCCAGTGACAAGCCAAACACAAACATGCATCACCTGGAAGCCAACTAAAAAGCCATGATGGTGGCGAAGCAGCCCGCCTCCCACCAGGCTCTCAGGTCCTAGATGATCATGCTCACCACTCCAGCCGAATGTCTTGCTTGTATTGCTTCCAATTTGGTTAAATTGCATCTACTTAGCTTACACATTATACCTTTGAATATGACATGACTTCCTGTTTTTGGTACATACTAGTACATTTGTCTATTAATTAACCATGTTCTTACATCAAACTAATGTTCTTGTGTATCCCTCATCAATCACTTATGATGAGGCAGTCAGGCCAGTGGTCTACTGTGAGTAAAGATCCTCATTTAAAGAATGCAGCATCAGCCTCTCGACATGATTCTCAAGAAACAACAAGGCTAGATGAAGATAGTGAACATAGCTCTGTAGTTGATTACCGCATTTCCCCTACACGAGCATCGCAGGTCCTTGCTCTAACTTGGCAGCGTGATATGTTGTTGCATGTTGCATATGGTGTCTAGACTGTAATTCTTCCAATCTGGTTAAATTGCATGTGCTATTCTGCTTAGTTATACATTATACCAGTTAATGTGACATGCCTTCCCGTTTTTAGTACATAGTACATCTTTCTATTAAGCATGTCATTACATAAAACTATTGTTTTTTTGTATCCCGCTTGAATCAATATGACGAAACACCTTTAGTATATGCAGTGTAATATTAGTTGCATCTTTCATATGATTTATAGCATGCGTTGCTTCTAATTTGTTGAAACACCATTTATGATGCGACGCTTTTAACTTGCCAGAGTCATATTGGTTGCATCTTTCAGGTTGAAATGGCTTCTGCTTAGTTTACACAAACAGTTGTGAATATGCCATGCCGTCATGTTTTTCATACATATTCCATCCTGGTATCATGTGTTTGCCTTACATCAAAGTAGTGATTGTTAGTACCATGCACGAATGAGTTCCGAAGAGTGAATTTTATTAATTTTTCTTGTCGGTTTTACTTGACAATTCAAATTAAATAAATCAGAAGGAAAGTAGCAAGGCAGCGGATAAAGGTGCTCCTTCCAAACAGAGGGCCTCTACAGATTCTACTCCACCACCCCCGAAGAAGATTTGCAAGACAACACATGCATAGACACTCAACGTCGCTGTGTTGATGATGAGCACGTCTCCCCTAGTGCACCATCACAGGTGCTCCCTCTCACTTGGCACTGTTATATGTGGTTGCGTGTTATGTATGATGTCTAGCTTGTATTGCTTCTAATTTTGTTGAATTCGAGCTTCTTACTTTACACATTATACTTGTGAATAAGACACGTTTTCCTAAGAACATACAATATTTGTCTATCACACCATGTTGTTACATCATAGTACTACTGTTGTGTAACCCGCAACAATCACTTATCACAAGACACGTTTGATTTGGGAGTGTGATATAGCTTACATCTCGCACTCTTTTCTAGCTTGTACTACTTCTAATTTGTTGAATTGGCACTTATGACGAGACCATTTTAACTTGGTAGAGTGATCTTCGTTGCATCTTTCATATGGTGTCTAGCTTTCATTGTTTCTAATTTGTTGAAATGCCTTCTCCTTAGTTTGCACATCATAAGCTATGAATATGCAATGGCTCTAACGACGACAGGCCTTTAACTTGGTAGTGTGATGTTGTTTGCATCTTTCATATGATATATTTCTTGTACTGCTTCGCATTTGTTTAAATGCCAGTTCTGACGAGACACTGTTAACTTGGCCGAGCGATATTTGTAGCATATTTCATATGGTGTCTACCTTCGATTACATTACTACTAATTTAGTGAAATGTCTTTTGCTTAGTTTACACATAATAGTTCTAGTTATCTCATGCCGTCCTGTTTTTCGTACTTATTACATCCTCCTATCATGTCGTTTTCTAACATCAAAATTCAGTTCGTCTGTATCACACATCAATTTGTTCTCAAGTACTAAATTGTTATTCCTTTTTCTTGTTGGCTTGACTTAACATGGTAGAGAGAAAGAGGAAGGAACACATAATGACATGGAAAGGGAAGCAGAAGAATCCTGCAGATTCTCCTGGTATTGATGGTGCAACAGAAGGTCAAAGTCTAGTGAAAAATTGTACAAACAGGTTATCTCGTGGTACACGAGCTGCAGAACGTGCCAAACTAAAACCAATAGCTCCCACCAAATAAGCAGAGACATCCCTAATTGTTGCAACACCTTCCACAGTACCACCAGCTACACGAGTTACTTGTTGGTCAACTCAGCTAGCACCATGTTCCCAAGCTCCCTTTCCGCCTAAAACTACTTCCGAAGCACTCTTGACACAAGATGAGTTAGCAAAATCATATGAACTTTGTGAGCTTCAACAACAAGAAGGTAGTTGCTGGAGTCAAGTTATAGTTGCATGCTTCTTTATATGTAGCCTCATAGTTTGATGTACACTAACACTTCCTATGTTCGTTGTTGGACTAGCACCTAGGCAGAAGAGGAAACAAACATCAGGGATAATGCTCGATAGGTTAACTAAATCTAGAGGAGGAAGAATGGAGATCCATTTTGAGGTAGGTTTAAAAAGGCTACGTGATGTTATAGAGTCAGCCAAGTTAGTATTAGAGGCAGCAGTTGCTGTTAGGTGTCATGTACGTATCCTCCCAACATGGATTCAGTACAGGAATGACAAAGACGAAACCCAGTTCAACACCTTCCTCAACCATTTATCTATAAGTATGGTTATGTATGGAAACTAGTAATATCGTCTTCCTCTGTCCCATACTTTATAGGTTGTTGATAATGAGACTCCCATAATTTTCAACAGATGAGGTTCAAGTTGGATAGCCAAGATGATGCAACCTGACAAGCTTACACCCATGTTTTGAAATCTACTCTGCAGCAGTATCGGTAACTTGAGGCAAACTCACTTTGAAAGCAAGGCTAATAGTAAACTTGCGCAAACATCTCCAGTGGAAAATATATCGGATGAAGACTGGAGAGGCCTCGTTAAACACTGGTCTGATCCAAAGTATCAGGTACATTATACATATGTGATCAGATCACATGTTGAAGTCCTATTTACGCATGTGCCTCACAAATCTATCTTCTTGTAGGTGAACTATTCAAAGAACAAGGCCAACCGTATGAAAGTGAAATTCCAACAGAATACAGGATCTCATAGCTATATTGCACACTGTGTGGCTCTTGTAGTTAGCTGCTATTTCACTCTTTTCACTGTACTATATTATCAGATCTATATTGACTTGTTCCAAATGCAGAGGAAAGCCGCAAGGACCAAAAAGTACCTGAACCAAATGTTGGGGAAATCTTCAAGGACTGTCACACCAGCAAGTTGAAGGGCATGACTACACCAGTCAAAGCCGCTGTTGTAAGTCCTTAATCCTCATGCCTTTTAACTACTACTTACTCTGACTTGTGCATTGAACTGCATGGTTTGCAGCCAATGTCTATTACTCTTTTAAATTTTATACACAATTGTCTTAGCGTATAATTGCAAATTACAAGGTTTAAAAGAGAGGAGTGATGTTCCTTTGATCTTGATCTGTAATCTAGTTCCGTGCTGGACTTGCCCACACAACGTTACAATTGCCTATTTGTCTGTTCTCGGTTGTTTTGTGATATGAATGATGTCATACTATGCTTACCGTATTATAAACTTTGTCTATCCTTAACTATCAATAAAATGTGAAGAAATAGACAATACATTAGCCATGGTACATGTTCATATGTTTGGAACCTGGTTTTATTATATACTTTGCAGTAAAATACAACTAATATTTTACATGGGTTCACCAGAATAAATTCTATATATAGACCAAAGCTATTTTGTTTGGTTTTGCTGCCTCCTTAATATCTTATGTTCTGGTACTACTAATGTAAAAACTCAACATTTCAGCAAGCTATGGAAAAAATGGAGGAACCGCCACCTTCTGAAGGTGACGAGGCAACTATAACCGCAATGTCAGCTCTTGCTGCAGTGGGTCAGTACCTGTCCACTAACAGTGCCAAAGCACATTCCTGCGTAATACTGGGTTGGTTGTTAAGGCAATCTCATCCAAATTGCCTCATGATCAAGATATGCAAGCTCAAAACAATATTATATATATATGCGCTCCAGACACAAGTCCATTCCTTAACAGAGACCCTTTGTGAAATAAGGACAACCATTGTTCGATGTCGTCAAGATATGCATGGTTTTGAAACCATACTATCAGCCATTTTCTATGTTGTTCAGGAGCCTAGGAGAAATGAAAGCGAAGGTTATGGTGCTCCATCAGACAATACAACATGGAAATGTAACAGTCAGGTCAAATGAACTGAGCTTCTGAACTTCTGGTGGTGCATTTATCTGCTAGACTATTAACTTTTATGACAACCTTCCTTTTGTTTTATGGTTATAATTTGTTTTGTTGCGATACAAAATTTGTTCTTAACGTGCAGCCACCGGCTGAAGAAAACGACAAGCCATTTTTGTATAGTGTAGGGTGTTCCCTATATTTGCACTAGTGGCGATCTTTGATTCCTAGTGGATGTAATCTGTGGAATCACCTTAATAGCCTAGCGTTAGTTTTGGGCTTATTTATTTCCTAGTCTTCTTTTTCCCTAGTTTGCTAGTGGCCGCAACAACCATGGGACATATACCGACCGTGGTAACCGCGACCCTGCTACAGGCCGTAGGATCCATGGGCCTCCTACAGGCCGTCGGATAAATGGGCCTCCAAAGGGCCATAGAATCGGTGGGCCTCGGGCTGTCAGATAAATGGTATCGTCCCAGCACGGTAACGGGCCGTTAACAAGCCGGAGGATAGCAAAGGCGTTATTCTGTCACAGGGATAACGGGTCATTAATGGGCTAGAATATAGGATGTGCTGGAAACGGTGCAACGGGTTAACATGCCACAAACGGGCCGATTCTTTCCACGGGCCAAATTTGGCCCATTAGGGGAACAAGCCAGTAACGGGCTGAAAGTAATCGAGGGCCGGAAAGGAGCCCAAGAACATATGGGCCGTCAGTAGGCCAAAAGCTAACACGGGCTGGAAACGGCCCATGTGAGTCATGGGCCGATAATGGTTACAAAGAAATTTACTGTTCATTATGGGATAGAGTCATCGTGGGCCACTAAAGGGCCTAAAGATACGAAAGGCCTCATATGGGCCGAAAGACGTCGCAGGCCATACATGGGCCGAAAGTGAAATGGGCTGGTGTTATATTCGACGGCCCACTTGACATTGTTGGACCGATTTCGGGAAGGCCCTAATGGGCTGTGAGTTACTAGGCCATAAAATGGGCTATTTGCAAACATACCGTTAACAGGATTTTCATGGCCGGCCCGCTAACTTTTGACCAAGTCAAACAGGCTGGCCTTTGTAAGCTAAATGGGCCACTGGTGGGCCGTCGCACGTGTCGACATATCATAGACAGCTATCTGACCCAATGACGAGCTGACACGTGTTTCCTTCGGCCAATGAGATTTTTACACGTGGAAAATCCCCATTGATCCGGCTGTTAACGGGTTATCGGATCCAAAACCGGACCCAATAGCTTAACAGCGACCCGTTACGATTGATGCCATGTGTCGGTTACCATTGACGAAAGCACTTCCATGATGTGTCATTTATCGTCATGGAAGTGAACACTTCTGTGATGATAATTTTGGTATTGTCATGGAACACTTCTAGGACAGCACATGTATGACTATCATGATTCTCTCATAAAATCGTCATGGATGTACATACATGACAGAAAATGTGACCTACTATGACAAACACGTATCATCACAGAAGTGTATTTTTTTGTAGTGGTAATAGTTTACTTTGGTTTTGTGCAAATGTCTTGTGTGTAGTAGCCACCTATGTAATTGGATATTTAATTTGGTTATGCAACCATGTCCTTATAAGTGTGTGTGTGTGTGCATATATGTTGTTGTTCCGTATGCAATCCAAATGCACAACACACATGTCTTATTAGCAGCAATTGTCTATGTTACTATTAGTCTTCGCACACATTTCTGACTACACACCTGTTTGCCGTGTATCACACACATCTTGTTAAATTGAATTGTTTTTGTTCTCTTGGCTCAAAGAAAATAGTTCATCCGAGTGAACTATATGTTGTATATCACACACACCTTGATATGGCTGACAATTACTTTTGTGTTGCCTAATCACAAACAGTTCCTCCGAGTGAACTGTATGCCGTATATTGCACACACCTTCATCTTGTTGCCCGTTTCTGTTTTCTTCCTCATCGCAAAAAGTTAATTGAACTGAACCGTATGCCCTGCATAGCACACGCAACTAAAATCGGAATCGTGTTTGATGGTTCCGCCATCGCAATTGTTTTGCATCTTTTTTTACGGTTTTTTACATCATCGTTTGAGATTAATGCATCGCACACAATTTTGTCAAAGGGTCTCTAATCGTAGTGTAGCGTTACCAACAACCTGCAGTAGTGGGGTGTGGCAGGATACTATGGCATGGAACCGATATGGGACCAGGAGGACAAAGAAGCAGTAGAGGCGGGAGGGAAATCACCCTTTAGTGAAATCAGGGGCGAAAGCGCTAGAGACTACTTGCGGGCACGTGCAAGGAGGCGTGATGACGGAACTTATTACTTTTAAAACTCACATGATGCAGAACTCTATCGCGTGATGTTAAAGGTTTCCAAGATCCCTAGAAGGTTCTTTAGGAACTCAAGGCCATGTGCCATTCTGTCTGATGCTCTAGAAACAAGAGAGCCCCCTCAACGTGCAAGGGGTATAGGTGTTAATGTCCCGCACAAGAGGGCTTCCACACTCAACAAAGAAGAGAGGCTCAGCATAAAAAAAGCGAGGAGTGAAATGAAGAAGAATGAATTGTTTGGAAGGTTGAATAAGGACTTGTATCCGACTGTTCAAAAGGATATTGAGGAGTCAATGATGATGCAGAAGACTCTAACACTGATAGATAGCCAGTAGATGGGAGGGGAGGTGGGCATGGAGGATGCTGGTTATTGCGCGACAACACCGCACATGAGTAGCTATGCATCAGCTCACCCCAGCGACACTGAGACTGCACCTACTCATGATGATGCTATATCTGATCTATCTGGAATGAAAGATAGACTAAAGGGCGTGCTTACACATTATGAAGGTACATTAAAATGTGCAACATCCTGGGTTTTCCCACCCTTCTTGGAAGAGGGCCTCTGGTTGGACAATTTCCCATTGAAGTCAGGCTGTGTGAAGAGCTATGTGACCGAAGTAAAGCCTGGATTCAATGAATTTTCCCTGAAGAATGTACTACGAAACTTTTATGAGCAAAGGACCTTGGGAAAAACACTATTACATCACATCTAGTCACCTTGAAAGGAAATAGAGTTCATGGATGAGATCCCTGAAGCCCCACCAAGAGCAACCAATGTCGCCCCTCAACCGGTTACGCTCTCGTTGCCACAGCAGCTCTCGCATGCTTCCCCTAAAGAACCTAATACTCATAATCCGACGGCTGATGTATTAGCTTGTGATCAGTCGGCCTGACTTTGTTCCGTACAGGCAATGTCATTGTCTTCCCCAGAGAAGCTAGTGGCAAGGCCTACAACTTCTAAAGACACAACATCGGTTCAGATGTCGACCGCTGAAGTAGCAGGGGCAAACCCAGCTGCAGCACATGCTCAGCAGACCAACCTGGTGGAACAGACTGCTAAGTAGTCTGATGCTTCGGAACCGCCTGCGAAGCAGTCTGTAGGTCCAAAACCGACTTCTCATCAGTCCGTCGGTCTGCAGCCATGTGATTAGCATACAAATGCGTTAGCACTTCCTGCTCAGCAAACCAACGCATTGGCACAGCCTCCTCAGCACACCGACAAGTTGGCACCACCTGCGCAAAAACCCAACATAGCTTCAACGCATGGTCAGTAGTCCTATGCCTCTGCTTGTACAACCCAGTAGTCCGTCACAACAGCACCGCCAGGTCAGCGGTCCGGCATAGCTAAATTGTCTGCTAAGTGGTCTGTCGAAGCTTCATCATCTGCTCGGTAGTCTACCTTTTAGCCAACTAGACGTTGTACCAGAAGTGCTTCAAGTACCAAGAAGGAAGCGGCCAAAAAAGCCGCACCCGCGAGGAAGCACACCGTGAGAGTGACAAGGAAAGAGAACAATTGCCTCTTACATAAAGCACTAATCGCCCAGAACCAAATTAACAACAATTTGTTCGAATCAGGGAGTAATATTATTTCTGGCGGCATGGATGATGAAGAAATATCTTTGCAGCTTGCTAAAAATAAGGGAGACGTACTTGAAGCATGCAATTATGTCCATGGGCAGCCATTTCTTTTTGGCGAATACTTTGATGAGTGCAGCTCCAGTTGCCGTGAGTTACATAAATATTGCATGGATCAAATGTCAGCAGGTCATCATGCTCTGCTAGTCCACTACAACAGAGATCATTTCCATCATGATGCTGGTTCCATTAGTGTGAGTTTCAAGGACTTACATCCCTTCTTTAACTTCAACGAGCTCGATGCCACTCTTGTTAGATGCCAAATTTTGTAAGTACTTGATAAACTCTGATCAACTTCCCCATACAAGTTTGTAAATGATAAATAGCTAACTGCATTTTACTCCTCTTAGGGGATTGAACACGCAGAGAAGAAAAAGGGAGAGTGTGTATTTCATAGATCCTGCATTAGCAAATTGCACAACATCAGATGGTAAGGACCTACAGGACGGGGCCATTAACATGGTCGTCTGTATCTTCGAAAACATGTCCCATGCAGAATCATTTCTCTGGCCATATCATGAATGGTAAGTCAAGTAAACAACCATGCGTACACTGATTTTCTTTCAGATTTCGACGTAATTCGTAAGTTTATGGCTTTCTTAAATGTAGCAATCACTAGATATTGGTATTCGTTGTTCCAAACAAGAACACAATTTACTACATGGATTCTCTCAAAGAGTCAACAAACGCTCAGCATCTGACGTATCTTCATCAATTCGTGGATAGAT
>NC_053023.1:197942815-197970953 GCF_003073215.2 Triticum urartu
AAAACACATAAACTCATAATACCGATCGTTAAGCATGCGGACCCTACTGGTTTGAGAACTATGTAGACATGACCGAGACTCATCTCCGGTCAATAACCAATAGCGGAACCTGGATGCACATATTGGTTCCTACATATTCTACGAAGATCTTTATCGGTCAAACTGCATAACAAGATACGTTGTTCCCTTTGGCATCCGTATGTTACTTGCCCGAGATTTGATCGTCGGTATCTCAATACCTAGTTCAATCTCGTTACCGGCAAGTCTCTTTACTTGTTCGGTAATGCAACATCCCGTAACTAACTCATTAGTCATATTGCTTGCAAGGCGTATAGTGATGTGCATTACCGAGAGGGCCTAGAGATACCTCTTAGATACACAGAGTAACAAATCCTAATCTCGATCTATGCCAACTCAACCAACACCATCGGAGACACCTGTAGAGCATCTTTATAGTCACCCAGTTACATTGTGACATTTGATGGCACACTAAGTGTTCCTCTGGTATTCGGGAGTTGCATAATCTCATAGTCATAGGAACATGTATAAGTTATGGACAAAGCAATAGCAGTAAACTAAACGATCAAAGTGCTAAGCTAACGGATGGGTCAAGTCAATCACATCATTCTCTAATGATGTGATCCCGTTTATCAAATGACAACTCTTGGACCATGGATAGGAAACTTAACCATCTTTGACTAACGAGCTAGTCAAGTAGAGGCATACTAGTGACGCTCAGTTTGTCTATGTGTTCACACATGTACTAAGTTTCCGGTTAATACAATTCTTGCATGAATAATAAACATTTATCATGATATAAGGAAATATAAATAACAACATTATTATTGCCCCTAGGGCATATTTCCTCCACTCTCCCACTTGCACTAGAGTCAATAATCTAGATTACATTGTGATGATTCTAACACCCATGGAGTCTTGGTGCTGATCATGTTTTGCTCATGAGAGAGGCTTAGTCAACGGGTCTGCAACATTCAGATCCGTATGTATCTTGCAAATCTCTATGTCTCCCTCCTTTACTTGATCGCAGATGGAATGGAAGCGTCTCTTGATGTGCTTGGTTCTCTTGTGAAATCTGGATTCCTTTTCCAAGGCAATTGCACCGGTATTGTCACAAAAGATTTTCATTGGACCCGATGCACTAGGTATGACATCTAGATCGGATATGAACTCCTTCATCCGGACTCCTTCATTTGCTGCTTCCGAAGCAGCTATGTACTCTGCTTCACAAGTAGATCCCACCACGACGCTCTGCTTAGAACTGCGCCAACTGATAGCTTCACCATTCAATAAAAATACATATCTGGATCAGTGTCAAATCTTGCATCGACGTAATCGTTTATGACGAGCTCTTTATCACCTCCATAAATGAGAAACATATCCTTAGTACTTTTCTGGTATTTCAGGATGTTCTTGACCATTTTCTAGTGATCCACTCTTGGATTACTTTGGTACCTCCCTGCTAAACTAATAGCAAGGCACACATCAGGTCTAGTACACAGCATTGCATACATGGTAGAACCTATGGATGAAGCATAGGGAATGACTTTCATTTTCTCTCTATCTTCTGGAGTGGTCGGGCATTGAGTCTGACTCAACTTCACACCTTATAACACAGGCAAGAACCCTTTCTTTGCTTGATCCATTTTGAACTTCTTCAAAACTTTATCAAGGTATGTGCTTTGTGAAAGTCCAATTAAGCGTCTTGATCTATCTCTATTGATCTTGATGCCCAATCTATAAGCAGCTTCACCGAGGTCTTTCATTGAAAAATTCTTATTCAAGTATCCTTTTATGCTATTCATAAATTCAGTATCATTCTCGATCAGCAATATGTCATCCACATATAATATCAGAAATGCGACAGAGCTCCTGCTCACTTTCTTGTAAATACAGGCTTCTCCAAAAGTCTGTATAAAACCATGTGCTTTGATCACACTATCAAAGCATATATTCCAACCCCGAGAGGCTTGCACCAATCCATAAATGGATCGCTGGAGCTTGCACACTTTGTTAGCACCTTTTGGATCGACAAAACCTTCTGGTTGCATCGTATACAACTCTCCTTTAAGATATCCATTAAGAAATGCAGTTTTGATATCCATTTGCCAAATTTCATAATCATGAAATGCGGCAATTGCTAACATGATTCAAATGGACTTTAGCATCGCTACAGGTGAGATGGTCTCATCATAGTCAACTCCTTGAACTTGTCGAAAACCTTTTGCAACAAGTCGAGCTTTGTAGACAGTAACATTACCGTCAGTGTTAGTCTTCTTCTTTAAGATCCATTTATTCTCTATGGCCTGCCGATCATCGGGCAAGTCAACCAAAGTCCACACTTTGTTCTCATACATGGATCCCATCTCAGATTTCATGACCTCGGGACATTTTACGGAATCTGGGCTCATCATCGCTTCCTCATAGTTCGTAGGTTCGTCAGGGTCAAGTAACATGACCTCCAGAACAGGATTACCGTACCACTCTGGTGCGGATCTTACTCTGATTGACATACGAGGTTCGGTAGTTACTTTATCAGAAGTTTCATGATCATCATCATTAGCTTCCTCAATTATTGGTGTAGGAATCACTTGAACTGATTTATGTGATGAACTACTTTCCAATAAGGGAGTAGGTACAATTACCTCGTCAAGTTCTACTTTCCTCCCACTCACTTCTTTCGAGAGAAACTCCTTCTCTAGAAAGGATCCATTCTTAGCAACGAATATCTTGCCTTCGGATCTATGATAGAAGGTGTACCCAACAGTCCCCTTTAGGTATCATATGAAGACACATTTCTCCGGTTTTGGGTTCAAGCTTATCAGGTTGAAACTTTTTCACATAAGCATCGCAACCCCAAACTTTAAGAAATGACAACTTGGGTTTCTTGCCAAACCACAGTTCATAAGGTGTCGTCTCAACGGATTTCGATGGTGCCCTATTTAACGTGAATGCAGTCATCTCTAAAGCATAACGCCAAAACGATAGCGGTAAATCAGTAAGAGACATCATAGATCGCACCATATCTAATAAAGTGCGGTTACGACATTCGGACACACCATTACGCTGTGGTGTTCCAGGTGGCGTGAGTTGCAAAACTATTCCGCATTGTTTCAAATGAAGACCAAAATCGAAAATCAAATATTCTCCTCCACGATCTGATCGTAGAAACTTAATTTTGTTTTTACGATGATTTTCCACTTCACTCTGAAATTCTTTGAACTTTTCAAATGTTTCAGACTTATGTTTCATCAAGGAGATATACCCATATCTGTTTAATCATCTATGAAGGTAAGAAAATAACGATACCCGCCGCGAGCATCAACACTCATTGGACCGCATACATCAGTATGTATTATTTCCAACAAATCTGTTGCTCACTCCATTGTTCCGGAGAACGGAGTCTTAGTCATCTTGCCCAAGAGGCATGGTTCGCAAGTATCAAGTGATTCCAAAAGTCCATCAGCATGGAGTTTCTTAATCGCTTTATACCAATATGACCTAAACGGCAGTGCCACAAATAAGTTGCACTATCATTATTAAACTTATATCTTTTAGCTTCAATACTATGAACATGTATATCACTACTATCAAGATTTAGTAAAAACAGACCACTCATCAAGGGTGCATGACCATAAAAGATATTACTCATATAAATAGAATAACCATTATTCTCTGATTTAAATGAATAACCGTCTCGCATCAAACAAGATCCAGATATAATGCATGCTCAACGCTGGCACCAAATAACAATTATTTAGGTCTAAAACTAATTCCGAAGGTAGATGTAGAGGTAGCGTGTCGACGGCGATCACATCGACTTTGGAACCATTTCCCACGCGCATCGTCACCTCGTCCTTAGCCAATCTTCGCTTAATCTGTAGCTCCTGTTTCGATTTGCAAATGTTAGCAACTGAACCAGTATCAAATACCCAGGCACTACTGCGAGCATTAGTAAGGTACACATCAATAACATGTATATCAAATATATCTTTCACTTTGCCATCCTTCTTCTCCGCCAAATACTTGGGGCAGTTCCGCTTCCAGTGACCAGTCGCTTTGTAGTAGAAGCGCTTAGTCTCAGGCTTAGGTCCAAACTTGGGTTTCTTCACTTGAGCAGCAATTGGCTTGTTGTTCTTCTTGAAGTTCCCTGTCTTCCCTTTACGCTTTTCCTTGAAACTGGTGGTCTTTTTGACCATCAACACTTGATGCTCCTTCTTGATTTCTACCTCCGCGGGTTTTAGGATTGCGAAGAGATCAGGAATCGTCTTATCCATCTGTTGCATATCATAGTTCATCATGAAGCTCTTGTAGCTTGGTGGCAGTGATTGAAGAACTCTTTCAATGACACTATCATCAGGAAGATTAACTCCCAGCTGAGTCAAGTGGTTATGGTACCCAGACATTCTGAGTGTATGTTCACTAACAGAACTATTCTCCTCCATCTTGCAGCTGTAGTACTTATTGGAGACTTCATATCTCTCAATCCGGGCATTTGCTTGAAATATTAACTTCAATTCCTGGAACATCTCCTCATGACGTTCAAAACATCGTTGAAGTCCCGGTTCTAAGCCGTAAAGCATGGCACACTGAACTATCGAGTAGTCATCAGCTTTGCTCTGCCAGTTGTTCACAACATCTGGCGTTGCTCCTGTAGCAGGTTTGTCACCTAGCAGTGCTTCTAGGACGTAAATCTTCTGTGCAGCAATGAGGATAATCCTCAAGTTACGGACCCAGTCCGTGTAGTTGCTACCATCATCTTTCAACTTAGCTTTCTCTAGGAATGCATTAAAATTCAACGGAACAACAACACGGGCCATCTATCTACAACAACATGGACATGCAAAATACTATCAGGTACTAAGTTCATGATAAATTAAAGTTCAATTAATCAAATTACTTAAGAACTCCCACTTAGATAGATATCTCTTATCTCTCTAATCATCTAAGTGATCACGTGATCCATATCAACTAAGCCATGTCCGATCATCACGTGAGATGGAGTAGTTTCCAATGGTGAACATCACTATGTTGATCATATCTACTATATGATTCACGCTCGACCTTTCGGTCTCAGCGTTCTGAGGCCATATCTGCATATGCTAAGCTCATCAAGCTTAACCCGAGTATTCTACGTGTGCAAAACTGGCTTGTACCTGTTGTATGTGAACGTAGAGCTTATCACACCCAATCATCACGTGGTATCTCGGCACGACGAACTGTAGCAATGGTGCATACTCAGGGAGAACACTTATATCTTGAAATTTAGTGAGAGATCATCTTATAATGCTACCGCTAAACTAAGCAAAATAAGATGCATAAAGGATAAACATCACATGCAATCAATATAAGTGATATGATATGGCCATCATCATCTTATGCCTTTGATCTCCATCTCCAAAGCACCGTCATGATCACCATCGTCACCGGCTTGACACCTTAATCTCCATCGAAGCATCGTTGTCGTCTTGCCAACTATTGCTTCTACGACTATCGCTACCGCTTGGTGATAAAGTAAGGCAATTACATGGCGATTGCATTTCATACAATAAAGCGACAACCATATGGCTCCTGCCAGTTGCCGATAACTGTGTTATAAAACATGATCATCTCATACAATAAATTTACCATCATGTCTTGACCATATCACATCACAACATGCCCTACAAAAACAAGTTAAACGTCCTCTACTTTGTTGTTGCAAGTTTTACGTGGCTGCTAAGGGCTGAGCAAGAACCGTTCTTACCTATGCATCAAAAACCACAACGCGGTTTCGTGATTGCTTTTTGATCTTCAGGAAGAACCCTTTTCATTGAATCCGATTCAATTAAAGTTGGAGAATCTGACACCCACCAGCCACCTGTGTGTGAAGCACGTCGGTAGAACCAGTCTCGCGTAAGCGTACGCATAATGTTGGTCTGGGCCGCTTCATCCAACAATACCGTCGAATTAAGAATCAACTAGTGACAGCAAGCAATATGTATATATCCATGCCCACAACTCATTTGTGTTCTACTCGTGCATATAACATCTACGCACAAACCTGGCTCTTATACCACTGTTCGGGAACACAGTAATTTCAAAAACAAAATCCTACGCACACGCAAGGTCATGTTGATGCATATCAACAAGAGGGGAGAGTGTTGTCCATGTACCGTTGTAGACCGTAAGTGAAAGCGTTATGACAAAACGGTTGATGTAGTCGTACGTCTTCACGATCGACCGATCCTAATACCGAAAGTACGACACCTCCGCGATCTGCACACATTCAGCTCGATGACGTCCCACGACCTTGCGATCTAGCAGAGTGTCGACGGAGAGCTTCGTCGGCACGACGGCGTGATGACGGTGATGATGATGCTATCGGAACAAGGCTTTGCCTAAGCACCGCTACGATATGACCGAGGTGGATTATGGTGGAGGGGGGCATCGCACACGGCTGGAAACAATCAACTTGTGTGTCCTAGGGTGCCCCCTGCCCCCGTATATAAAGGAGCAAGGGGGAGGCCGGCTGGCCCTAGTGGCACGCCAAGGGAGGAGGAATCCTCCTCCTAGTAGGAGTAGGATTCCTCCTTTCCTAGTCCTACTAGGAGGAGAAGGGGAAGGAAGGAAGGCAGAGGAAGAGGAGAAGGAAAGTTGGGGGGGGGGCGCCCCCTCCCTAGTACAATTTGGACTCCCTATAGGGAGGTGGCGCGGCTGCCCCTTGTGGTCTGCCTCCCCTCTTCCCTATGGCCCATGAAGGCCCAACTTTCCCGGGGGAGGGGGGGTTCTGGTAACCCTCCAGCACTCCGGTTTTCTCTGAAATCACCCGGAACACTTCCTGTGTCCGAATATAGCCGTCTAGTATATAAATCTTTATGCCTCGACCATTTCGAGACTCCTCGTCATGTCCGCGATCAAATCCGAGACTCTGAACTACCTTCGGTAGATCAAAACACATAAACTCATAATATCGATCATCACCAAACATTAAGCGTCCGGACTCTACGGGTTCGAGAACTATGTAGTCATGACCGAGACACGTCTCCGGTCAATAACCAATAGCGGAACCTCGATGTTCATATTGGCTCCCACATATTCTATGAAGATCTTTATCGGTCAAACCGCATAACAATATATGTTGTTCCCTTTGTCATCGGTATGTTACTTGCCCGAGATTCGATCGTCGGTATCTCAATACCTAGTTCAATCTCGTTACCGGCAAGTCTCTTTACTCATTCCGCAATGCATCATCTTGCAACTAACTCATTAGTCACATTGCTTGCAAGGCTTATATTGATGTGCATTACCGAGAGGGCCCAGAGATACCTCCCCGATAATCGGAGTGACAAATCCTAATCTCGATCTATGACAACTCAACAAACACCATCGGAGACACCTGTAGAGCACCTTTATAATCACCCAGTTACGTTGTGACATTTGGTATCACACAAAGTGTTCCTCCGGTATTCGGGAGTTGCATGATCTCATAGTCATAGGAACATGTATAAGTTATGGAGAAAGCAATAGCAACAAACTAAACGATCATCATGCTAAGCTAACGGATGGGTCAAGTCAATCACATCATTCTCTAATGATGTGATCCCGTTAATCAAATGACAACTCATGTCTATGGTCAGGAAACATAACCATCATTGATTAAACGAGCTAGTCTAGTAGAGGCATACTAGTGACACTTTGTTTGTCTATGTATTCACACATGTACTAAGTTTCCGGTTAATACGATTCTAGCATGAATAATAAACATTTATCATGATATAAGGAAATACAAATAACAACTTTCTTATTGCCTCTAGGGCATATTTCCTTCATTAAGAACCAAGGTTATCAACGTAGTAAGAGAACCAACCAACACCTCGTTAGCAGTACTTACACACAAAATAACAAATACTTGCACCCAACGCAAACTAGGGCTTGTCAATCCCTTGGCGGTTAATTGCTAGGATCGAATCTCATAGTGATAGATAGATAAATAAAAACACAAAATAAAATAAAGTAAGTAAACCGCAGTAAGTTATTTCTGGATTTTAATATATGATAAAAATAGACCCGGGGGCGATAGTTTTCATTAGAGGCTTCTCTCTTGAAAATAGCATATGGTGAGTAAGCAAATTACTATTGGGAGATTGATAGAAAAGCGAATAATCATGACGATGTCCAAGGCAGCGATCATGTATATAGGCATCACGTCCGAGACAAGTAGACTGACTCTTGCCTACATCTACTACTATTAGTCCACACATTGATCGCTATCCAGCGTGCATCTAAAGTATTAAGTTCATAAAGAACAGAGTAACGCCTTAAGCAAGATGACATGATGTAGACAAAGTAAACTCAAGCAATATGAATAAACGCCATTATTTTATTCTTAATGGAAATAGTACAAATACATGTCTTGTCCCTTTATGTCACTTTGATATAGATCACTTCAAGATTGAACCCATCACAAAGCACCTCTCCCATTGCAAGACAATCAATCTAGTTGGCCAAACCAAATCAATAGATCGAATAGAAATACAAAACTATAATAATCATGCATAAAAGAGATCATAGAAGGCTCAAATATTATTCAAGGATAATTTGATCATGAGCTCACAACTCATCGAGGAGAGCATTGTATTGAAGATCAAAGAGAGAGAAGAAGCCATATAGCTACTAGTTATGTACTCGTAGGTCTGTGGTAAACTACTGATACGTCTCCAACGTATCTATAATTTTTTATTGTTCCATTTTATTATATTGTCTGTTTTGGATGTTTTATACACATTAATATGTTATTTTATATTATTTGTACTAACCTATTAACCTCGAGCCAAGTGCCAGTTTCTATTTTTTCCTTGTTTTGAGCTTTACTGAAAAGGAATACCAAATGGAGTCCAAACGGAATAAAACTTTCACGATGATTTTTCTTGGACTAGAAGACACCCGTAGGACTTGGGGAGGGGGTCATAGGAGTCCCAAGGGGCCCACAAGCCCTCAGGGCGCGCCCTAGGGGGCGCCCTCTGGCTTGTGGACACCTCGGGAGTCCCCCAACCCTAAACTTTGCATTGTAAATTCCCAAATATTCCCAAACCACCAGAAGCGTCCACCAAAATACTTTTCTGCCGCCACAAGCCTCTGATCCCATGAGATCCCGTCTTGGGGCCTTTTCTGGCACCCTGCCGGAGTGGGATTTGATCATGGAGGGCATCTACATCAACCCTTGATGCCCTTCCAGTGAAGCATGAGTAGTTTACCACACACCTACGGGTCCATAGCAAGTAGCTAGATGGCTTCTTCTCCCTCTTTGATCTTCAGTACAATGTTCTCCTCAATGTTCTTGGACTTCTATCTGATGTAATATTCTTTTGCGGTGTGTTTGTCGAGATCCGATGAATTGTGGATTTATGATCAGATTATCTATGCATATTATTTGAGTCTTTTCTGAACTCTTTTATGCATGATCAAATATCTTTGTATTTCTCTTCGGATTATCGGTTTGGTTTGGCCAACTAGATTGGTATTTCTTGCAATGGGAGAGGTGCTTAGTTTTGGGTACAATCTTGTGGTGTCCTCACCAAGTGACAAAGTAGGGGTAGTGAGGCACGTATTGTATTGTTGCCATCAATGGTAAAAAGATGGGATTTTCATCATATTGCTTGGGTCTATCTCTCTACATCATGTCATCATATTTAAGGTGTTACTCCGTTCTTATGAACTTAATACTCTAGATGCATGCTAGATAGCGGTCGATGTGTGGAGTAATAGTAGTAGATGCAGGCAGGATTAGGTCTACTTGACATAGACGTGATGCCTATATTCATGATCATTGCCTTGGATATCGTCATAACTTTGCGCTTTTCTATTAATTTATCGACATTAATTTGTTTACCCACTGTTTGTTTTCTTTAAAGAGATAAGCCTCTAGTGAAACCTATGGCCCCGGGGTCTATTTTCCATCATATATCTTCAGATCTATAAACCAAAAAACCTAAAAATACCTTGCTGCAATTTCTTTATATTTACTTTAGTTTGCTCTTCTATTTATCTTTTATATCTATCTCTATCAGATCTCACTCTTGTTCGTGACCGTGAAGGGATTGACAACCCCTTTTTCACGTTGTGTGCAAGTGTTTGTTAGTTTGTGCAAGTGCATAGATTGAAGACTTGCTTGTGCCTCCTACTGGATTGATACCTTGGTTCTTAACTGATGAAAATACTTATCTCTACTTCGCTGCATCACTCTTTCCTCTTCAAGGGAAAAATCAATGCAAGCTCAAGAAGTAGCAGGAAGAATTTCTGGCGCCGTTGCCGGGGAGGTTCTACATCAAGCCTACCAAGTACCCATCATAAACTCTCGTCTCTTGCATTACATTATTTACCATTTGCCTCTCATTTTCCTCTCCCCCACTTCTAAAATGTTTTTAGAAAACACAAAAATATTTGCCTTTTTATTCGCCCTTCTTTCGTTCGTCTTTTCATTTGCTTTTTAGTTGCTTGTGTGCTAGATTGGTTTCTTGCCATCATGTCTGAATCTGGGGAGGTTACCATTGAAAACTTTGAGGATCTTGCTTGTATAAATCTTGAGGGAAAACTTGGATATTGTTCTTTAGATCATTAAACTGAAACTCCCCCTAATTTTAAGTCAAAAACTTTTCATGTGGGAGATGGTAATATTATTGGGAAAAGTGCTATCCAGGAATTCTTTGATTGTACGAGAACTTTTCCTATTAATAAGAGATCTATCCTTCTTGACACAAACTGTTATGCAGATGCTATTGCCATGCTTATTGATAAATTAGAAAGAAAATTCATGCAGATCCATCCCGCTTTACAAAAGATATTTTATGAACTTCCCAGTATTCTTCATCCTAAGGCTAAAAAGATTGCCACTATCATTCTTATGCAAGAATTTGATTTCATAATACAAAAATCTAGGGAAATTTTGTTTTCCATAATAAAAATATTGAACATACACCAATTGAAGAAATTCTCTATGATAAAGAAACTTTGTGTAGCCTCGAATCTAGAGATTATTAGTCTTACAGTGACAATCTTACGAGGAGAGTCCCTTACTCAGAAATCACTCAAGCTCTCTACCTTGATACTTATGATAAATTTTATTGGGTAACTCGGGGAATTTATGTAGGATTTAATGATGAGTGGATGGAGGAGATGACTAGGGAACCCATTAAAATGAGATACGTATATTATATGATCATATTTATGGCGATGATCTATATTATGGGTTTATGAATGTTAAAACCACTAGTCATGGTCCTTTTCATGAATTAAGTTCACCTAGTAGAAAGGAAATAAAAGAAAAGAGAGATTTGCGAAGAAAAGTTTTGGAAGATTTGGTTAAGAAGGAATTGCATGACAATACCTAAATCTACGTTTTATGCTTAGCTAGGCGTGTTAAACAATAATGCTTGTTGGGAAGGCAAGCAAATTTTATTTTCTATGTTTCTTGTTTTTGTTCCATTTTTCAATTATTACACATTCATTATTACCTCTGTAGTAATTGTGTTTTCATGTTTTAATTAGTGTTTGAGCCAAGCAAGACCATTGGGATGGTCTATGATGATAGTTCATTTGATCTTGCTGAAAAACAGAAACTTTTGCGCTCATTGAATGAATTTTAAAAAATCACAGAAATGTGATTTAGATCTACATATTGTACACATGATTGACATACAAATTTCCTAGATTTTCCTATTTTTCAGAATTTTTGGAGCTACAGAAGTATACGAAGTTTTCATATTGCTACAGACTGTTCTGTTTTTAATAGATTCTGTTTCTATGTGTTGTTTGCTTATTTTGATGAATCTACGGGTAGTATTGAGGGGTATGAACCATGGATAATTTGGAATACAATAGATATTACACAAATATAAATTTAGAATGAGTTCACAACAGTACCTAAAGTGGTGATTTATTTTATTATACTAATGGATCTCATGAGTTTTCTGTTGAGTTTTGTGTTGTGAAGTTTTCAAGTTTTGGGTACAGATTTGATGGACTCTAGAATAAGGAGTGGCAAGAGCCTAAGCTTGGGGATGCATAAGGCACCCCAAAGTAATATTCAAGGACAATCAAGCATCTAAGCTTGGGGATGCCCCGGATGTCATCCCCTCTTTCGTCTTCGTTCCATCGGTAAATTTACTTGAGGCTATATTTTTATTCACCACATGATATGTGTTTTGCTTGGAGCGTCTTGTATGACATGAGTCTTTGCTTTTGAGTTTTCCACAATCATCCTTGTTGTACACACCTTTTGAGAGGGGCACGCATGAATCATGAATTTATTAGAATACTCTATGTGCACCACTTATATCTTTTGAGATAGGCAGATTGCTCTAGTGCTTCACTTATATCTTTTTAGAGCACAGAGGTGGATTTATTTTATAGAAATTGTTGAACTCTCATGCTTCACTTATATTATTTTGAGAGTCTTTAAATAGGATGGTAATTTACTTAGTTTGGGAATTTAGTCCTAATATGATGGGCATCCAAGAGGGATATATTAAAAACTTTCATATAAATAGCGTTGATGTAGCGACCCGATCCCAATGGATCGAAGTCTCTCTGCTTAAGTGTCATCCCTG
Source organism: Triticum urartu (assembly GCF_003073215.2). Lineage (NCBI taxonomy): Eukaryota > Viridiplantae > Streptophyta > Magnoliopsida > Poales > Poaceae > Triticum > Triticum urartu. The sequence goes on from NC_053023.1 coordinate 197,955,421, forward strand.
GATCGGTATGCTGACACACACAGTACTCAAGGATTTATAACCGAGTTATATCACACACTTATTACATCGAGTGTCTCATAAAGAGTACTTATTACATAAATATGGCTGAAGGCCATCTAAAATAATATACTGCGGAAGCTTCAAAGATAAATGAGTCCATCCAACTCCACGGCAAAACTGAGTGCAAGACAATGACCTATCGCACCTTACTCCTTGTCTGAAAATTCTGCAACATGAGACGTTGCAGCCGTGTAGGTCAGCACATGGAATATGCTAGTACGATCACACTATAGAGCAATGATGAATAATATCTATCACTACATGCATATTTGGCTGGTGGAGGCTCTAAGTTTAACATTTGCATAAAGCTAATTTTTCCCTACAACAAAGGAATAGATTTTATTTACTACCAAGTTTATTGAGAAGGTTTCCCCAACTCACTCCAAAATTATCAAGTATCAATCTTTCCCTAATAATAAAGCACGGATTGACTTCGTGGGTTCACCGTCACAATACGCTTCTTCCCATGAATTTACGCTTTCAATTTGAAATTAAAACATATACGCAAGGTGGTACTAATTCAGAAAACCATCTGTAGTTTCGTCTGTTCCTGTTTCTACCGTCTGGTCTTCGTACCTTATTTTCATCCTCACCGAGCCAGCCCAAGCGAACGAACTAGCCCATGTGTTGTAGCCCAGCAAATCTGGCCCAGAATTATAGCGGGCCAGGGAGGCAAAAATTCTTACTAGCAAGGGGAATTGAACTCTGCACCTCTGGTGCACTACGAAACATCATGACCAACTGGGCTGGTCTGTTGCATGTACAAGGGAAGGTTGATTTCCTATATAGTCCCACCTTGCTTATTTATATCCTATCTACCTTATTTATATACATTTTTAATTTTATGAATATCGAGCGGCCTTGAGATCATGAGAGATAAATGAAGAAGGAAAGAGAGCCTAATTGCATAACAAAAAAAGAAGGAAAGTGGGGTTAATTACATGAGAAATAAAGAAGGAAAGAGGGATAACACTTTCCATATGTGAGGTTTGGCTATTAAACGGATTCATGAGACAGGCATGTATCCCTCACAATTTGAGCGCAGGACTTGACAGAAACAAGGAAAGAGAGGCAAATCTTTCTAATATAAGCGGTGGTCATATCATTTATAAGGTTGAAAAATAAGGAAGGAAAACACCTGAAAAATGTGTGACCTATATGCGTGCTAATGAAGATAAGAGTTCTGAGATGTGTGATCATTTCTTCACATTTCGGCGGGTCAAAATTGCATTGATATAATGCAAGAAGATACATCGACATGGACGATCATCGAAGGCATATAATCATGTGCGCAGTAGGGTAAATTAAATTCTCACATTAAATAGAGAAATCTTCCTATTTCAGCTCCCTTTTTAACATGTCCTGTTGTAATTAATGTTTTGAATTGTTTCTTGACTAATGATATTTTGATGCATAAGATCTTTAAGTGGCCTCAAACATTTAGTTGCCCTCATGCACTGATGCATTGGGTATATACAATAAGGGCAGCATAGCTGCTAAAGTAAACATCTTGCATAGATTGATTACCCAAGATTATCATTTTTTATATGTTTAAAACAGGCCTGCTATCTACAATTCAACACCCACAAGGCAATTCCAACGTGAACAAATGGCCTAAGGGCAATGCCAATTTTTTTCTCCCGTTGCAACGCACGGGCATATTTGCTAGTAATAATAATAATCATCATAATAACCCAACAAACTCATTAAGTAAAGTGATGAGATCAACCAATATTTCAAATACCAGATACTCAAAATGTCCATAACCGGGGACACGGCAAATCATGATTTGTTTATACACTCTGTAGAGGTTTGCGCACTTTTCCCCACAAGACTCGACCGCATCCATGATCGGAAGATCGAGACATAGCCTTTCTGAAGAGGTCCCCTTAACCGATAGATAGGCAGGTACACCTACAATTCCCCTACATCTACTAGCCCATCATGGAAAGGTTTCCCACATCTTACTTAACTATGCCAGAGCCCATAATGGCTTGTGGCTACACACGAAAGTTTCTAGCATTAATAATCTTATGACCCCTTTGAGTCTGGGTGACATTCCATAGGATGATCACACGGGTACCCCGGGATCTCCTAGGACAACACTGGATTCCCTAGGTGCCCAAAACCAATCCACCCAGATGTGTATTAAAGTAGCCACCTTAAGTTTCCCTTAGTCATTTTCTCTCACAACTTGCATGATTCTCACATACCAATCCCTGTCTACGAGCATGGCTAAGCAATATGAGCATAACGTATATTCCCGGGGTGATCAAAGGTATTAGGTTCTTACCTCAACAACTACATAGAAATAACCACATGTTCCCAAATCTACTCATGCAATATTTGAGGGGTGTATCTAATGCAAGTAAAAGTGCGTATAGGAAGAGTATTATCATAGTGTAACTTGCCTTGCTGACGATCGATAAACCCTAGGGATTCGTAGTAGCAAGCTTCGCTCTTTGGAAAACCTATCATAGACAAACAATAGCATACATAAGCACTCAAGCATGAAGATGCAAAGAAAACTGAAGAAAAAGATCTAAACACAAAGTTTAGGTCAAGAACTTCGATTTACAAAAAGAATCAACTAAATTGGAATTACGAAACTCAAGTTACAATCAAAAGAAGTTCAAATTCAAATCTATTTGAAAACAAATTTTTAATTTTCAAAAGTATTGTTAAGTTGGTTATCTGGATAGAGGGGGTCATAATGAAGAATTTTGCGTTGGTTTCACTAGATTTGGATAAACGAGCAAAAAGGTGTGACCGTTTGGAGAACAGGGACTAATTTGCAAAGAAAATATTCACGGATGGGTCCCTGGCCGAAAACTAGAATAAAAAGAAAAATCTATCGGACGAACATCTGCTATGGGAGATTAACGAACGAAACCGTTCGTTAACAGATCTAAAGGAACGAACGTTCGCTAGATATATCGAACCGAAAAAACCAAAAAGAACCGAAACGAAAACAGGGAAACCGAACAAAACCAATCTATGGTTTTATCGGTTTTTTCCGACGAGAACTGGCGACGAACACCGGCGGTCAACGGCGGCGGCTCCGGCGGCTGAAGTGGCGGCGGAGACTGTGGAGGCGTGGCGCGGCAACGGCGACAGCGACAGCTGGCTCGGGCGGCGGGGTTGCGGCGGGAGACGGCGGTGGGCGGGGTCCAGGGGGCCCCAGGGTGCAGCTTATAACGAGTCCCAGGCGGCGGCGGCTCCTCCCATGTCCTAGCCGGACTAAGGGAAGGCGACGGTAGCGCGGCTGGGCATGGCCTGGACCGGCTGGACCGGCCCAGTTCGGCTACGGTTGACTTTTTTTATTCAAACAACGCAGCGAAAAAATCAAAATCAAAATAAAATCCTAAAAATTCCAGACACAATTTTCATTATCCCCTCCTAATAAATGGGCTTAGGTGAACATTTTTCTGGACCTAAATGCCTAAAATAAAAATAAACATTTTAGCACTAACAAAAATAATTAAACATGCAAATAAAATCAAATAAAATATATTTATATTCAAAATTAAATTTCCAATATTTCTTTGCTGTTTTTGAAGAAGTCATGTTATCTTCTCTCATTATTTTATTTATTTGCAAATATTGGAAAAATATTTTGAATAAATCACTTTTATCCAGTTTGCAAATTTTGAAAATTCAAAAATCGATTTTTGAGAAAACACCCAACTCTCTCAATTGGTCCTTGAGTTGCTTAAGGTTTCTAGGATCAAAGATTCAAGTAAAACAAATTCCAGAATGCATAAATGATGAATGCATATGAATGATCTAAATAACATCCAAATTGAAAATTGGGATGTTACAAACCTACAACCCTTAAGATGAATCTCGCCCTAGAGATTTAGGTTGGCTAGCAAAAAGGTGTGGGTGGTCCTTCCGGATGTCTTCTTCTCGTTCCCAGGTGGCTTCCTCCTCGGTATGGTGACTCCACTAAACTTTGCAAAACTTGATGACCTTGTTGCGGGTAACTCGATTGGCGAACTCAAGAGTCTTGACGGGTTTCTCATCAAAAGTCAGGTCACTCTCCAACTGAATTGCTTCCAGGGTCACTATATCTCTCAGAGCAATATCGTCCATCCCTGCATGGCACTTCTTCAACTGGGAAAATTGAAACACATCATGAACTCCTGACAATCATCCGGGTAATTCCAACTTGTAGGCAACTTCACCCATACGTTCCATAACTCTGTATGGTCCCACAAATCATGGCGCTAACTTTCCTTTGACTCCAAACCGTTTAACTTCTCAAAGTGGCGACACACGAAGATAGGCTCTATCTCCGACTTCATAGGTTATCTCCTTGAGTTTAGTATCAGCATAACTTGTCTGCCTGGACTGGGCTATCTTGAGTCTATCACCGATCAACTTGACCTTCTCCTCGGACTCTTTGATTAAATCTGGTCCGAACAATTGTCGATCTCCAACTTCATCCCACATCAATAGTGTCCTGCACCTCCTTCCATACAAAGCTTCAAAAGGGGCCATCTTCAAACTAGCCTAGTAGCTGTTGTTATATGAGAACTCTGAGTCAGGCAAATTATCATCCCAACTAGATCCATAATCTAGCGCACAAGATCTCAACATGTCCTCCAGAATTTGATTGACTCTCTCGGTCTGCCCATCTGTCCGCAGATGAAAGGCTATACTAAACTCTAGCCTGGTACCCAAAGTTTGGTGTAATTGATTCCAAAACTTCGAAGTAAACTGTGTTCCTCGATCTGATACGGTGGTCCTCGGAACTCAATGCAGACATACGATCCTGATCATATATATCTTGGCCAACTTAGTGCCCGTATATGTGGTTTTCACGGGGATAAAGTGAGCCACCTTGATCAAGTGATCAACTACAACCTAGATGGAGTCATATCCTGAACGAGTTCTGGGTAATCCGATGATGAAATCCATGCCAAGCTTATCCCACTTCCATTCGGGTATTGGCAAAGGTTGAAGTAATCATGCTGCTTTTTGATGCTCTGCCTTAACTTTCTAACATACGTCACATACTGCTACATACTCGGCGATATCCTTCTTCATACCTGTCCACCAGAAATGTTCCTTCAAATCCAAATACATCTTGGTGTTGCCTGGGTGAATCGGGTAAGGCAAATCAGGAGCCTCCTGAAGTATTAACTTCCTTATCTCTGGGTCATTGGGCACATAGATGCGATCCTCAAACCATAAAGTTCCGTGTTCATCCTCATGAAAACCTTTCGCCTTTCCTTCACTCATCTTTTCTTTTATCTCTGTAATTTCCTTGTCAATCTTCTGGGCTTCACTGATCTTTCCCAACAAAGTGGACTAAATTTCCAACACTGCGACAAAACCTCTCGGAACTATCTCCAAGTGAAGTTCTTGGAGATCATCGGCTAACTCCTGAGGTAATCCTACAGTTATGAGAGTATTGACATAACTCTTGTGGCTCAAAGCATCTGCCATGACATTGGCCTTTCCTGGATGATAATTCAGTTTCATGTCATAATACTTTGTGAGCTCCAACCATCTCCTCTGCCTGAGGTTCAACTCCTTCTGCGTGAAGATATACTTCAAACTTTTATGATCTGTGTAAACATCACAATGATTTCCGATAAAAAATGCCTCCAGGTCTTGAACTCATGCACTACGGCTGCTAACTGCAAATCATGTGTGGCATAATTCAACTCATGAGGTCGAAGCTGACGTGAGGCATATGAAACAACTCTTCCTTCTTGCATAAGAACGCCTCCAAGTCCCCATCGAGAAGCGTCGCAATATACTTGGAAATCCTTGTGTATATTCGGAAGAATTAGCACTGGGGTTGTAACCAAGCGTTTCTTCAACTCCAGAAAACTGGCCTCACAATCCTCCGTCCATTTATACTTGGTGTCATTCTTTAATAACTCCGTCATGGGCTTCGCGATCTTAGAAAAATTCTCAATAAACCTCCGAAAATATTCTGCGAGTCCAAGGAAACTGTGTATCTCTCCCACTGAGGTGGGTGCCATCCATTCGGTGACGGTCTGGACCTTGAAGGGGTCTACTTCTATTCCTTCTCCTAATATAACATGTCCGAGAAATCCTACTTCCTTCAACCAAAACTCACATTTGCTGAACTTGTCATACAGCTGATGTTCCCTGAGCTTCTCGAGAACCAAACACAAGTGTTCCTTGTGTTCTTCTTCATTCTTCGAGTACACCAATATATCATTAATGAACACCACAACAAACTTATCCAAGAACTCCATGAACACCTTATTCATCATACTGATAAAGTAGGCAGGGGCGTTAGTCAATCCAAAAGACATGACCGTGCACTCATATAGCCCATACCTTGTGGTAAAAGCTGTCTTAGGTATATCCTGTTCTCGTATCTTCAGCTGGTGATATCCTGATCAAAGATCGATATTCGAGAAAACTTTAGCTCCCTGTAGCTGGTCAAACAAATCATTGATCATCGATAGAGGATATTTGTTCTTGATCATCACCTCATTCAATGCACGATAATCAACAACCATTCTCAAGGATCCATCCATCTTCTCAACTAGAAGCACTGGGGCTCCCCACGGTGATGAACTTGGTCAAATATAACCTTTCTCCAGTAACTCCTTAATCTGCTTCTTATTTTCCTCTAGATCATTTGCGGGCATCCGATAAGGTCTCTTGGATATTGGTCCGGTGCCTGGCAATAACTCAATCAAAAACTCTATGTCTCAGTCTGGTGGCATGCCCGGTAGTTCCTTTGGGTATACATCGGGATAATCCTTCACAACTGGCACTTCCTCCTGAACAACTCCCGAGAGTGAATTTACTTCAGTCCTCCTTGGCGCATGCCTAGACACATACTTGATCCGTTTTCCCTCTGGGTTGGTGAGAAGAATTGACTTACTAGAACAATCGATGTTTCCCCCATACTTTGATAGCCAATCCATGCCTAGTATTACATCCAATCCTTGTGATTCCAGAATAATGAGGTCTATGGGAAAAGAGTGCCTACCTATGTTCAACGCCAACTGAAAACAACCCTGGCTAGTCAAATATGTTGGGGAACGTAGTAATTTCTAAAAGTTTCCTACGACACACAAGATCCATCTAGGTGATGCATAGCAACAAGAGGGGAGAGTGTTGTCCACGTACCCTCATAGACCGTAAGCGGAAGCGTTATGACAATGCGGTTGATGTAGTCGTACGTCTTCATGACCCGGCCGTTCCTAGCACCGAAGGTACGGCACCTCCATGGTCTGCACACGTTCAGCTTGGTGACATCCCACGAACTCTAGATCCAGCTGAGTGTCGAGGGAGAGCTTCATCAGCACAATGGCGTGATGACGGTGATGATGAAGTTACCGATGCAGTGCTTTTCTTAAGCTCTACAACGATATGACCGAGGTGGAAATCTATGGAGGGGGCCACCGCACACGGCTAAACAATCAACTTGTGTGTTCTAGGGTGGCCCCCTCCCCACATATATAAAGGAGGGAGAGGGAGCTCGGCCGGCCCTCTCTAGGCGCGCCAAGGGGGAGGAGTCCTCCTAGTAGGAGTAGGACTACCCCATTTCCTAGTCCCACTAGGAATAGAAGGAAGAGGGAGAAGGAGAAAGGAAAGGGCGCCCCCACCCAATTCGGATTGGGCTTGGGGGGGCACCCCCTCCTAGGCTGCCTTCTCTTCTCTCCCACTAAGGCCCATTAAGGCCCATATACTCCCAGGGGGTTCCGTGGGTACTCTAGTAAATGCACGAACTCACCCGGAACCATTCCGATGTCGAAACAGAGCCTTCCAATATATCAATATTTATGTCTCGACCATTCCGAGACTCCTCATCATGTCTGTGATCTTACCCGGGACTCCGAACTACCTTTGGTACATCAAAACACATAAACTCATAATACCGATCGTTAAGCATGCGGACCCTACTGGTTTGAGAACTATGTAGACATGACCGAGACTCATCTCCGGTCAATAACCAATAGCGGAACCTGGATGCACATATTGGTTCCTACATATTCTACGAAGATCTTTATCGGTCAAACTGCATAACAAGATACGTTGTTCCCTTTGGCATCCGTATGTTACTTGCCCGAGATTTGATCGTCGGTATCTCAATACCTAGTTCAATCTCGTTACCGGCAAGTCTCTTTACTTGTTCGGTAATGCAACATCCCGTAACTAACTCATTAGTCATATTGCTTGCAAGGCGTATAGTGATGTGCATTACCGAGAGGGCCTAGAGATACCTCTTAGATACACAGAGTAACAAATCCTAATCTCGATCTATGCCAACTCAACCAACACCATCGGAGACACCTGTAGAGCATCTTTATAGTCACCCAGTTACATTGTGACATTTGATGGCACACTAAGTGTTCCTCTGGTATTCGGGAGTTGCATAATCTCATAGTCATAGGAACATGTATAAGTTATGGACAAAGCAATAGCAGTAAACTAAACGATCAAAGTGCTAAGCTAACGGATGGGTCAAGTCAATCACATCATTCTCTAATGATGTGATCCCGTTTATCAAATGACAACTCTTGGACCATGGATAGGAAACTTAACCATCTTTGACTAACGAGCTAGTCAAGTAGAGGCATACTAGTGACGCTCAGTTTGTCTATGTGTTCACACATGTACTAAGTTTCCGGTTAATACAATTCTTGCATGAATAATAAACATTTATCATGATATAAGGAAATATAAATAACAACATTATTATTGCCCCTAGGGCATATTTCCTCCACTCTCCCACTTGCACTAGAGTCAATAATCTAGATTACATTGTGATGATTCTAACACCCATGGAGTCTTGGTGCTGATCATGTTTTGCTCATGAGAGAGGCTTAGTCAACGGGTCTGCAACATTCAGATCCGTATGTATCTTGCAAATCTCTATGTCTCCCTCCTTTACTTGATCGCAGATGGAATGGAAGCGTCTCTTGATGTGCTTGGTTCTCTTGTGAAATCTGGATTCCTTTTCCAAGGCAATTGCACCGGTATTGTCACAAAAGATTTTCATTGGACCCGATGCACTAGGTATGACATCTAGATCGGATATGAACTCCTTCATCCGGACTCCTTCATTTGCTGCTTCCGAAGCAGCTATGTACTCTGCTTCACAAGTAGATCCCACCACGACGCTCTGCTTAGAACTGCGCCAACTGATAGCTTCACCATTCAATAAAAATACATATCTGGATCAGTGTCAAATCTTGCATCGACGTAATCGTTTATGACGAGCTCTTTATCACCTCCATAAATGAGAAACATATCCTTAGTACTTTTCTGGTATTTCAGGATGTTCTTGACCATTTTCTAGTGATCCACTCTTGGATTACTTTGGTACCTCCCTGCTAAACTAATAGCAAGGCACACATCAGGTCTAGTACACAGCATTGCATACATGGTAGAACCTATGGATGAAGCATAGGGAATGACTTTCATTTTCTCTCTATCTTCTGGAGTGGTCGGGCATTGAGTCTGACTCAACTTCACACCTTATAACACAGGCAAGAACCCTTTCTTTGCTTGATCCATTTTGAACTTCTTCAAAACTTTATCAAGGTATGTGCTTTGTGAAAGTCCAATTAAGCGTCTTGATCTATCTCTATTGATCTTGATGCCCAATCTATAAGCAGCTTCACCGAGGTCTTTCATTGAAAAATTCTTATTCAAGTATCCTTTTATGCTATTCATAAATTCAGTATCATTCTCGATCAGCAATATGTCATCCACATATAATATCAGAAATGCGACAGAGCTCCTGCTCACTTTCTTGTAAATACAGGCTTCTCCAAAAGTCTGTATAAAACCATGTGCTTTGATCACACTATCAAAGCATATATTCCAACCCCGAGAGGCTTGCACCAATCCATAAATGGATCGCTGGAGCTTGCACACTTTGTTAGCACCTTTTGGATCGACAAAACCTTCTGGTTGCATCGTATACAACTCTCCTTTAAGATATCCATTAAGAAATGCAGTTTTGATATCCATTTGCCAAATTTCATAATCATGAAATGCGGCAATTGCTAACATGATTCAAATGGACTTTAGCATCGCTACAGGTGAGATGGTCTCATCATAGTCAACTCCTTGAACTTGTCGAAAACCTTTTGCAACAAGTCGAGCTTTGTAGACAGTAACATTACCGTCAGTGTTAGTCTTCTTCTTTAAGATCCATTTATTCTCTATGGCCTGCCGATCATCGGGCAAGTCAACCAAAGTCCACACTTTGTTCTCATACATGGATCCCATCTCAGATTTCATGACCTCGGGACATTTTACGGAATCTGGGCTCATCATCGCTTCCTCATAGTTCGTAGGTTCGTCAGGGTCAAGTAACATGACCTCCAGAACAGGATTACCGTACCACTCTGGTGCGGATCTTACTCTGATTGACATACGAGGTTCGGTAGTTACTTTATCAGAAGTTTCATGATCATCATCATTAGCTTCCTCAATTATTGGTGTAGGAATCACTTGAACTGATTTATGTGATGAACTACTTTCCAATAAGGGAGTAGGTACAATTACCTCGTCAAGTTCTACTTTCCTCCCACTCACTTCTTTCGAGAGAAACTCCTTCTCTAGAAAGGATCCATTCTTAGCAACGAATATCTTGCCTTCGGATCTATGATAGAAGGTGTACCCAACAGTCCCCTTTAGGTATCATATGAAGACACATTTCTCCGGTTTTGGGTTCAAGCTTATCAGGTTGAAACTTTTTCACATAAGCATCGCAACCCCAAACTTTAAGAAATGACAACTTGGGTTTCTTGCCAAACCACAGTTCATAAGGTATCGTCTCAACGGATTTAGATGGTGCCCTATTTAACGTGAATGCAGTCATCTCTAAAGCATAACGCCAAAACGATAGCGGTAAATCAGTAAGAGACATCATAGATCGCACCATATCTAATAAAGTGCGGTTACGACATTCGGACACACCATTACGCTGTGGTGTTCCAGGTGGCGTGAGTTGCAAAACTATTCCGCATTGTTTCAAATGAAGACCAAAATCGAAAATCAAATATTCTCCTCCACGATCTGATCGTAGAAACTTAATTTTGTTTTTACGATGATTTTCCACTTCACTCTGAAATTCTTTGAACTTTTCAAATGTTTCAGACTTATGTTTCATCAAGGAGATATACCCATATCTGTTTAATCATCTATGAAGGTAAGAAAATAACGATACCCGCCGCGAGCATCAACACTCATTGGACCGCATACATCAGTATGTATTATTTCCAACAAATCTGTTGCTCACTCCATTGTTCCGGAGAACGGAGTCTTAGTCATCTTGCCCAAGAGGCATGGTTCGCAAGTATCAAGTGATTCCAAAAGTCCATCAGCATGGAGTTTCTTAATCGCTTTATACCAATATGACCTAAACGGCAGTGCCACAAATAAGTTGCACTATCATTATTAAACTTATATCTTTTAGCTTCAATACTATGAACATGTATATCACTACTATCAAGATTTAGTAAAAACAGACCACTCATCAAGGGTGCATGACCATAAAAGATATTACTCATATAAATAGAATAACCATTATTCTCTGATTTAAATGAATAACCGTCTCGCATCAAACAAGATCCAGATATAATGCATGCTCAACGCTGACACCAAATAACAATTAATTAGGTCTAAAACTAATCCCGAAGGTAGATGTAGAGGTAGCGTGCCGACGACGATCACATCGACTTTGGAACCATTTCCCACGCGCATCGTCACCTCGTCCTTAGCCAATCTTCGCTTAATCTGTAGCTCCTGTTTCGATTTGCAAATGTTAGCAACTGAACCAGTATCAAATACCCAGGCGCTACTGCGAGCATTAGTAAGGTGCAGATCAATAACATGTATATCAAATATACCTTTCACGTTGCCACCTTCTTCTCCGCCAAATACTTGGGGCAGTTCCGCTTCCAGTGACCAGTCGCTTTGCAGTAGAAGCGCTTAGTCTCAGGCTTAGGTCCATACTTGGGTTTCTTCACTTGAGCAGCAACTTTCTTGTCATTCTTCTTGAAGTTCCCCTTCTTCCCTTTACCCTTTTTCTTGAAACGAGTGGTCCTTTTGACCAACAAAACTTGATGCTCCTTCTTGATTTCTACCTCTGCAACCTTTAGCATTGCGAAGAGCTCGGGAATCGACTTATCCATCTCTTGCATATTATAGTTCATCACGAAGCTCTTGTAGCTTGGTGGCAGTGATTGAAGAACTCTATCAATGACACTATCAATAGGAAGATTAACTCCCAGCTGAGTCAAGTGGTTGTGGTACCCAGACATTCTGAGTATATGTTTACTGACAGAACTATTCTCCTCCATTTTGCAGCTGTAGAACTTATTGGAGACTTCATATCTCTCAATCCGGGCATTTGCTTGAAATATTAACTTCAACTCCTGGAACATCTCATATGCTCCATGACGTTCAAAACGTCGTTGACGTCCCGGTTTTAAGCCGTAAAGCATGGCACACTGAACTATCGAGTAGTCATCGGCTTTGCTCTCCCAGATGTTCATAACATCTGGTGTTGCTCCTGCAGCGGGTTTGTCACCTAGCGGTGCTTCCAGGATGTAATTCTTCTGTGCAGCAATGAGGATAATCCTCAAGTTACGGACCCAGTCCGTGTAGTTGCTACCATCATCTTTCAACTTAGCTTTCTCTAGGAATGCATTAAAATTCAACGGAACAACAACACGGGCCATCTATCTACAACAACATGGACATGCAAAATACTATCAGGTACTAAGTTCATGATAAATTAAAGTTCAATTAATCAAATTACTTAAGAACTCCCACTTAGATAGATATCTCTTATCTCTCTAATCATCTAAGTGATCACGTGATCCATATCAACTAAGCCATGTCCGATCATCACGTGAGATGGAGTAGTTTCCAATGGTGAACATCACTATGTTGATCATATCTACTATATGATTCACGCTCGACCTTTCGGTCTCAGCGTTCTGAGGCCATATCTGCATATGCTAAGCTCATCAAGCTTAACCCGAGTATTCTACGTGTGCAAAACTGGCTTGTACCTGTTGTATGTGAACGTAGAGCTTATCACACCCAATCATCACGTGGTATCTCGGCACGACGAACTGTAGCAATGGTGCATACTCAGGGAGAACACTTATATCTTGAAATTTAGTGAGAGATCATCTTATAATGCTACCGCTAAACTAAGCAAAATAAGATGCATAAAGGATAAACATCACATGCAATCAATATAAGTGATATGATATGGCCATCATCATCTTATGCCTTTGATCTCCATCTCCAAAGCACCGTCATGATCACCATCGTCACCGGCTTGACACCTTAATCTCCATCGAAGCATCGTTGTCGTCTTGCCAACTATTGCTTCTACGACTATCGCTACCGCTTGGTGATAAAGTAAGGCAATTACATGGCGATTGCATTTCATACAATAAAGCGACAACCATATGGCTCCTGCCAGTTGCCGATAACTGTGTTATAAAACATGATCATCTCATACAATAAATTTACCATCATGTCTTGACCATATCACATCACAACATGCCCTACAAAAACAAGTTAAACGTCCTCTACTTTGTTGTTGCAAGTTTTACGTGGCTGCTAAGGGCTGAGCAAGAACCGTTCTTACCTATGCATCAAAAACCACAACGCGGTTTCGTGATTGCTTTTTGATCTTCAGGAAGAACCCTTTTCATTGAATCCGATTCAATTAAAGTTGGAGAATCTGACACCCACCAGCCACCTGTGTGTGAAGCACGTCGGTAGAACCAGTCTCGCGTAAGCGTACGCATAATGTTGGTCTGGGCCGCTTCATCCAACAATACCGTCGAATTAAGAATCAACTAGTGACAGCAAGCAATATGTATATATCCATGCCCACAACTCATTTGTGTTCTACTCGTGCATATAACATCTACGCACAAACCTGGCTCTTATACCACTGTTCGGGAACACAGTAATTTCAAAAACAAAATCCTACGCACACGCAAGGTCATGTTGATGCATATCAACAAGAGGGGAGAGTGTTGTCCATGTACCGTTGTAGACCGTAAGTGAAAGCGTTATGACAAAACGGTTGATGTAGTCGTACGTCTTCACGATCGACCGATCCTAATACCGAAAGTACGACACCTCCGCGATCTGCACACATTCAGCTCGATGACGTCCCACGACCTTGCGATCTAGCAGAGTGTCGACGGAGAGCTTCGTCGGCACGACGGCGTGATGACGGTGATGATGATGCTATCGGAACAAGGCTTTGCCTAAGCACCGCTACGATATGACCGAGGTGGATTATGGTGGAGGGGGGCATCGCACACGGCTGGAAACAATCAACTTGTGTGTCCTAGGGTGCCCCCTGCCCCCGTATATAAAGGAGCAAGGGGGAGGCCGGCTGGCCCTAGTGGCACGCCAAGGGAGGAGGAATCCTCCTCCTAGTAGGAGTAGGATTCCTCCTTTCCTAGTCCTACTAGGAGGAGAAGGGGAAGGAAGGAAGGCAGAGGAAGAGGAGAAGGAAAGTTGGGGGGGGGGCGCCCCCTCCCTAGTACAATTTGGACTCCCTATAGGGAGGTGGCGCGGCTGCCCCTTGTGGTCTGCCTCCCCTCTTCCCTATGGCCCATGAAGGCCCAACTTTCCCGGGGGAGGGGGGGTTCTGGTAACCCTCCAGCACTCCGGTTTTCTCTGAAATCACCCGGAACACTTCCTGTGTCCGAATATAGCCGTCTAGTATATAAATCTTTATGCCTCGACCATTTCGAGACTCCTCGTCATGTCCGCGATCAAATCCGAGACTCTGAACTACCTTCGGTAGATCAAAACACATAAACTCATAATATCGATCATCACCAAACATTAAGCGTCCGGACTCTACGGGTTCGAGAACTATGTAGTCATGACCGAGACACGTCTCCGGTCAATAACCAATAGCGGAACCTCGATGTTCATATTGGCTCCCACATATTCTATGAAGATCTTTATCGGTCAAACCGCATAACAATATATGTTGTTCCCTTTGTCATCGGTATGTTACTTGCCCGAGATTCGATCGTCGGTATCTCAATACCTAGTTCAATCTCGTTACCGGCAAGTCTCTTTACTCATTCCGCAATGCATCATCTTGCAACTAACTCATTAGTCACATTGCTTGCAAGGCTTATATTGATGTGCATTACCGAGAGGGCCCAGAGATACCTCCCCGATAATCGGAGTGACAAATCCTAATCTCGATCTATGACAACTCAACAAACACCATCGGAGACACCTGTAGAGCACCTTTATAATCACCCAGTTACGTTGTGACATTTGGTATCACACAAAGTGTTCCTCCGGTATTCGGGAGTTGCATGATCTCATAGTCATAGGAACATGTATAAGTTATGGAGAAAGCAATAGCAACAAACTAAACGATCATCATGCTAAGCTAACGGATGGGTCAAGTCAATCACATCATTCTCTAATGATGTGATCCCGTTAAT
>NC_053023.1:197971953-197983839 GCF_003073215.2 Triticum urartu
GAGGCTCCGCAAAGTGAACTTGGAACTGAATTTCAAGTGGCAGGTGAAATGGAGGCTCTGCAAAGTGAACCTGAAACTGAACTTGTTGAGGAAACTCCACAAAGGGAAATTGAGCTTGGAACTGAACTTCAAGTGACAGGTGAAATGGAGGCTCTGCAAAGTGAACCTGAAGCTGAACTTGTCGAGGAAACTCCACAAATGGAAATTGAGCTTGGAACTGAACTTCAAGTGGCAGGTGAAATAGAGGCTCCGCAAAGTGAACCTGAAACTGAACTTGTCGAGGAAACTCCACAAATGGAAATTGAGCTTGGAACTGAACTTCAAGTGGCAGGTGAAATGGAGGCTCCGCAAACTGAACATGAATCTGAACTTGTCGAGGAAACTCCACAAATTGAAATTGAAGCTGCTGATGGTGATCCTACTAGAGATGAAGAAGAGCTGCCGGCTTGGTATCAAATTTTTGACCTCAATGTCGACGGAACTCGTGAGAGCTGTGAAGTGACTGAGATTCCCGGTGATCCTCCTGAAGAACATGCTTCTGATTCTCTGCCTGATTTAGTTGGTCAGATGAGTCAGCAAGCATACTCTGATCCTCCAGATACTCAAGTTCAAGATAAACGTGCAGATGAAAACCAACAGTTCGAGGATGATCAGGTGCTTCTAAATCAGGGTATTGTCATGCATGATTTGGATAGGAACTACCAGAACAGCGAGCAGATGCTTATAAATCAGATAGCCGATGAGCATGGACAGGGTGATCAACAGCAGGAGGGCGAGCAAATGCTTTTAAACAATGAGGAAACAATGCTAAAGCAAGATGGGGAGGAGCAGGTGGAGAATGAGCAATTCCTACCTGATCGTGCTGCAGACGTTAATCACCAGATAAAGGAGGAACAAATGCTTCTAGATCATGTTACAGTTGTGCATGACTTGGATCATTGTGATCTGAACGGTGAACAGATGCTACTAACAGATGATTCAGTTAATAAATCTGCAGTTGATGGGGGCCAGTTGAAGGATGGGCAAATGGACCGGGCTGCAAAGAGACAAGCTACACTTCGCAGCCTGGACAATGGCCAAATGATGATTCCTATAATTAATTTGGATGACGACGACGATGATGATGATTATGCAGAGCAGCCTGGTACCAGAGAGTTCTTAGAACCCAAGTAAGCTTTCTTTCATCATTCTTTTTGTCGCAAATCTCAGGGGGGGAGAGGGCAATCTTTTACATTTGAACATGTCCACTATACAGAAGTGATGCCTTACACGTGGATAATTTTCTGCCAGAACGTATGTGTTCTCAAGACGAGCAAGCCGCAAGCTTTCCTGACCATCAGACTAACATCCCAGCATCTTCTTCATCGGTTCCACCACATTCCGGGAATAGGTGGACTGGGATGGGAGCTGTCAATGCACAGGTGAGATGGCTGTTTTGAAAGAATATATCTGTGCCCTCATTTTCGTTCATTATTCTTCGTGCAGCCAGTAAACTAGCTAGAGAGGGTAACTGTTACTGTACAACTTTCTTTAATACTAGGGGTTGCGCTTCTCACCAATGATTTGCCCATATAGTCACATGCTCAAGGGGTAATTACCAAATCAGTCTGTTCATGCTCTTATTGGCATCTCTCAGTACCGCACTTCGTCATTGTTCTTCTCTAACTGTGATCCCCAGCATTGCATTTCTGTCCTGTATTCATACCTTTTTGTCGTTATCTCTTTAAGTAAGATATTTAAACGGTTTCTCATTTCACCAGGGAATTCCCAGTGATGATGGCATCCTATATGGTGGTGCGTTTGACAAGATACCATTAGGTAAGCTCTCCCACTTCACTTCTGGAAATGTGCAAATTTCCTTTCCCAGCTTTTATGTTTGTTCTTGCTGAAACTGGAGCGTTGCCAGCCTGGTTTGTCTCAAATTTTTACCATATATATATGTGGATGAAGCTTGTGTAGATTAGTTAACTTGGGTGCACATTCCTGGCCGCTCGATTAATATGTATGCTGATATTCCGTTGAACTTTTGGACCAAGCCACATATGCATGATAGCTGCCTGTACTGCCTGTACTGCTGGAGGCATTATTTAATTTTCTTTTCTGAAATGGTTCCAAGAGTCATTTGCATGCCCACATGGATTACAGCAACATCATGTCATTTAGTGATATAAGCGCAGGTCATTTCTTTAGGTGGACCGACTATTTTCCATTATTTTCTGTTTATATGAAAACCATGTTTTATTTGCATAGGAATATGAATACCATGTTATTCTTTTACAGAGCACGTTTTCAGTTCCGTACAAAGATATTTGCTCTTTTTCTGCTTAGTCTGTATGTGTTATAATACGGCTGCGCCATATCCCCATTCGATGATCTATATATTTTTCCATACCTGGTGACTAGTTTGCCAATTTGTCTTGGCTTTCGTCCTGGGTTCCTGTACGTGTGCCTGTGCTAACTTACTGAAACAACTCTACAGTTATGTTTGTTCATGTATCCTGCATGCTATGTTTAACTGAACCTACCCTGGGATGCGGTATCTAGTTTCTACAAATCTTGTTTCTGCCAGGGTGCTGCAACTATGTTATCTCCTATTTTCAGGCCGTGTTTACCGCTTACTGAAACAACTTTTCTTGGTAGTCTTTTCCATGCTCGGTGACTAGTTTGTCAACCATGAATCTTCCTGTGTGCCTGTGCCAAAACATATGCTTGTTCATTTCTTGTCCATGCTTTATTCAACAGAACTGAACCTTGGGCTGCGGGGAGTGAATTCTACAGATCTGCTTCGCTGCTAGTTATTTTCAGGCCATGTCTTCCGCCTTAATAATGTTTTCTTTTCTTTCCCTTTTTTGGCCAGAAGTGATCAACGTGTGGGACCTGCCGTCATCCGAGCTGGGGAAGTCCTGATGAGCTAGCCAGCCATGGTGTGTTGTAACTTGTGCTCCAGCTTACTGTCTGTCTGTCTGTCTGTTGTTAGTTATCCTGGACCGTCGAAGGCCGGGCGCTGGAGCCGGTCGACCGGTCGCTGTTGGTCTGTACTATGTGGTCTTATGCTAGGTAGGCTAGTCTGGTTGTTAGATCCCTAGTTGAGTTGAAAGAAGTCACATTTCCTTGCTGGTCCAGGAAGAAGTGGCTGGTGGTGCCTCCTCTGGTACAGGGTAAGCAAACACTGCCCTGTAGCTTGTTGACAGCCAGCCGCTCCTCCTACAGTTTTGACTGCAAAATGATACCGAGTCCTGTTGGTCTAACCAACCGTTATGTTCCGTGTTGCTCTCCTCCTGATTCACCTTGCGAAGTGCTGCAAAAAGGGCACCGGAGGCTCGTCTGCCAGCAGCTCTGCTCCTACAGTTTTGGCTGCAAAATGTAGGGAGTCTTGTTCATCTAACCATTCCATTGTGTGTTATGACCCTCCTGATGCACCTTGTGAAAGAAGGCTCTGCGAATAGGGCCATCTGTGTGAGAGGTTCATGAGCTCCTCCTGATTCAGCTTGTGAAGTGCCAAAACAGAAGCGTGCTGGAGACCCGGCCTGCTTGCGGCCGATGAGTCGTCGAGCCGAGATAGATGGCCAAACAGAAGAGAAGAAATGTGGCAATGAATGAATGAATATGAATGGGTGGTAATTTGGTTGGTGTGTTCCAGCACCAGCCTAACAAGACAACATTTGTCGGGCTTTTTCCTTGCTTGGTGTGTCCCTGATTTGAGAGGAACAGCACTCTGCTGCTGCAATGCCATTTTGATGGAAGATGTTTTTTTTTTCTGAAGTGATGCAAGGCAAGATGTTGGTGGTGGCAGGGTAAGAAGGTCTGCTGTATGTATAGGTATAGCAACCAACTAACTACCTGAATTATTACTGAATCGTGTTGGACCAAAACCAAACCAAATCATGGTCCCTCCGTTCCAAATTACTTGTCGCAGGTATGGATGTATGTAGATGTATTTTAGTTTTAGATGCATCCATTTCCGCGAAGAGTAATTTGGAACGGAGGGAGTAGGGACGACTCTCTGTCTCTGGTCTGAGCGTCGGCCTGCCTGTGCCTGGCTGTGTGTATGGTATGGATGAAACTGCCAACACATGTACAGGGAGGGAGCTGTAGCTGGTGTTTTTTGGCTCTTGGGAATTCACAGGGCAGGGATTCAATCTGGTGTTAATGAGACTACGGTGTTAGCGATGTGCCGAGACGCGTATTCTGCTCTATTAGTATGCGTGTACGCATATCCTTTTTTAGGGGTACATATGTATGTAAGTACTCCCTCCGTCCCATAATGTAAGATGTTTTTTGATCTAGTAGAGTTAAAAAACGTCTTACAGTATAGGATGAAGCGAGTATGTACTATGTACGTATGCATGCATATCTATCCCGCAACAATGACATGTCAACCACTGAGGCACTGACTAGGCTATACAGCACAGAGCACCAGAAGAGAGGGTGCGCTCATGTCCATTGATTGGCCCATGGTATAATTCACAAGGCAAAAAAGAAAAGAAATGGAAGCACACCCGACAAGGCACGAGCCAGATCAGGCTCCTGCCGTGGCGGTGGCATGTGCGGTATGCACATTCAGCAACATCAAAAACTTGGTAAAGATCAACAACCCACGGCCGCCATCGTCTGATGGTACCGGCGCATGACACATGCGCCTGGCTATTTTTTTTTGGGTCATCTACAAATGTTTTTGCAAACGTGTCCGAGAAAGTGACGCAGGGCTCGAGGTGTGTCCAGCTCAAAGAAGACGGGGCTCGGGCCTCGGGAGGGCAGACAACGGAGCTTCACCGGCAGCCGAGACCTCGAGCTCAACTGCTCAACGAAGACCACGGCGTCGAGAAGGCAATGGAGGTGGAGCTCCACCGGCGGCAGCGACAGCGAGGTCAAGGAAGAGGAGGATGGAATAAGTCACATTTGCTTGCTGATCCAGGTAGAAGTGGCTTTACACTCTACAGGGCAAGCAAACTCTACTCTGTAGCTTACAGTCAGCTCCTGCTCCTACAATTTTTACTGAACACAAGTCTGAATTAGTGTTACTGACAGTCAGCAAACACCCTGTAGTTTGACAGATGCTAACGAGCTCCGCCTGATTCAGCTTGTCAAGGTGATGTTACTGAACAGAAGTGTGATGTGCTGTCGAGGCTGTTTGGTTTCCAGCCACACTTTGCCATATTTTGTCACACCTAAACTTAGGCAAGTTTGATCAAGTTAGATAGGTGTTTGGTTCTAGCCACACCTAAGGCAAGGATTTATTTATGAGCAGTGAACCCCACATGTAATAGACACAAAAAGTATGATAAGAATCTCTTAGAAAAGCCAAAGTGTTGCTAACAATTTGAGCAACTAACTAAGGCAAGTGTGACAAATATGATAAAAATTATGTGGCAATATATGGCAAAGATAGTCACAATCCAAACAGTCATATATACTTCCTCCGTTCCAACTTACTCGTAAAACCACGACGAGTAATTTGAAACGAAGGGAGTATATTAATTTAAAGAGTAAAATGCATCATAAGTCCTAAAACTATCGGAGGTGTGTCAGTTTAGTCCTATAACTTTGAAACTGCACTTTTGGGTCCTAAAACTATCAGAGGTGTGTCAGTTTAGTCCTATAACTTCGAAACTGCACTTTTGGTTCGTAAAACTATCAAAGGTGTGTCAGTTTAGTCCTATAACTTTGAAACAGTAGTTGTGGGTCCCAAAACTATGTAAGTTTCTTCCTCTTAGGTCCTAAGCTTGCATGGTTAGCATTGACCCACCAACGAGTCACTTGAAAATGCTTGGATTGTAGCCACGTTGACCTAACCCAATGGGCCCACCAGGTAAATATGCGCAAAAAAAACTAGAGCGTTGTCTCGCCTCATTCTCACGCGCTCGTCTTCTCCCATGCACAGAATGCTCAGAGGCGACGGTACAGAGGCCATCAGTGGAATGATGGTTTGAGCTCCAGCGAGGAGAGTAGACCGGTCATCTCAGCCTCCCCCAACAGCAGCAGAACGACATGTCGCACAACGTCCAATTGCTACCCACCTATGGCTACTGCTAGGGTTGTGTCACTCTCGATGACCTCTGCGCCAGCTTTGCAGTTTCCACGCACTCCTCTGTGTCGCCCGACAGCTCACCACCTATGACCATGCTCGTACCCAAACAACAGCCTGCACGGCCAACTCTACGGCAAGGGTGTCGGGGCAACGACGATATCATCAAACAAAGAGAGAGAGAGAGTGAGAGGTGGGATGGCGTACTCCATCCCAATTGGATCGGGATCTCCCCGGCGGCCTCGCCGAGGGAGAGGGATGTCGTCCTTCATGCCGACTAGCTCGGGGTCTCCCCGACGGTCATGCCAAACCTCTCAGGGAGGCTACCGTGCAGCTCATGGCCATGCAGGTGGTGGGCATGCAGGTTGCAGGACACACTGCAACGTGGAAGCGTATGTACCACTTTGGGGGATATAAACACATACAAAAGGCTCATTTGAAAAAATGCACCATGGATGGTGGCCATGCAAGATTAGGACCTCAGATGAACAAACATACATAGTTTTGAGACCCAAAACTGCAATTTTGAAGTTATGGGACTAAAAATGACACACCTCCAATAGTTTTAGGATCCAAAAGTGCAGTTTCGAACTTATAGGACTAAACTGACATACTTCCGATAGTTTTAGGACCCAAAAATGCAGTTTGAAAGTTATAGGACTAAACTGACACATTTATGATAGTTTTAGAACTTGTGATGCATTTTACTTTAATTTAAACTAAAACCACGATGGGTAATTTAAAACGGAGGGAGTGTATATACCGCACCAAACCCAGATCCCAACATGCATCATCTGTTGGGTCGGTCCGTTGTAGAGCGGCGATTCTAACGGCTCCTGTGATGTTCAGGCGTGCCCCGTCGACTGCAATGGTGGTGGGTGAGGTGCCCTTCTTTTTTTCCTCAAGTAATGGCCGCCGACTGAAGGACTGATGTAGCAGAGCTTGGTTTGGTCTCAGGCCTGCCGCTGTCTGCATGCATGCATGCACTGCAGTCACTGCATCAACTGCCTACGCTTCATTGCCTGGGGTGGGGTGCCGTGTCACGACGGCAGCGCGCGCGGTGGGTAAAAACATCAGCTGTCTACACAAAATCCAGACGCCAAGACACTGTATACTTGACTCAACGATTGAAATCACTGTATACTTGACTCAACAGTTAAGATCACGGTCAGACGACATCATATTTACTCTAACGTCACGGTCCAATCACACAACCTAACCAAGTTGCACATAATCCCAGGGTACTATCTTGGTTTCGTCGCATGCCTTGCCGGTGTCCGTCTGAATGCACCTGCTGTTGCTGGAATCAGAGCTGCATTTTTTTAAGACAATCTGGCGAAGTTTTATTTAACCCGAGTTAAAGTTTACATGTACGAAAGAAAGGTCATCGGGATGTCCTAATCAAACATGACGGCCCACCCCAAACGTAAAACATGCTTCGCTAAATTGTGAATCTCGAAATTCGATCTCCTAAATTCATGAACAAAATTACAACTCTGGAAAAAATGACTATGATCAATTATTTCATGTAAAATTGCTCCATAGCTTGCCAAATGCTTCTGCTTGATGTCATCCACCACCACCTTGCAATCAGATGCAACATGTATGCTTTGGATATTGAGATCCTCGGTAAGTGCTAGTGCCTCCCGAATAGCTAAAGCTTCAATCGTAGGAGGATCAGATATGTTCCTGAGGACAATAGCGGATGCCCCATGAAAAACTCCCTCTTTGTTGCGGCAAATAGCTGTTGCAACTCCTCGGCCCGTGCAATCGCAGCATCAACATTGATCTTTAAGAAACCGTAGGAGGCGAAATCGAACACGTAGGGCGGACCATAGGTTGACCCCCTATGTTGTTGCTTGGCTTGTCCAGGGCATAAATATCTGATAAGTAAGACTGGATGAACAAATTTGTTGCCATAGGACTCTGGAAGATATCCTCATAAATCGCTTTCCTCCTTGCTCACCAAACAGCCCAGAGCGTGACAACCAGCAAAACAAAATCCTTCTCTGATAGCTCATCGTGCATCGAGAACAGCCAGTTTTTTGCATCGGTCTCCTGGTTTTGGCTTACCTTATCTGTCAGAGCCTCATCAGCAAGGGCCCAAATGCATCTCGACATGGTACATTCCAGCAGGGCATGCCTCCATGATTCCTCGCATCCGCACAAGTGTGTATCCGACATGTGGCGATGATGTAGAATGTCCGCCGTTGGCATTGAGTGTCGCGCCAGGCGCCACAAGAAAACCTTTAGCTTGGATGGGACCCTTATGTGCCAGAGATCTGTCCATGCCTTTCGCGTCGCGCTCGATGCTGAATTTCCTGCATTAACATACATCCAGTTCTCTCTTTGCTCCTTTGTGTTCATGATCATATGATAAACCGACTTCACTGAGAAACGACCATTTCTCTCGCTGGACCATGCCCAAAAATCATCTACCGCCCTCTACACAAGGGTATCGACAGGATGGTGTCTCCGTCGAAAGGTAAGAACGTGGCCCGTATCAAATCTTCCTTCCAGGATGTTGTTGTGTAATCGATCAGCTCAGAAACCATCACAGGAGGATTTGTAACTAGTGAGGTGATTGGCCGCATTGGTCCAACCCGAGGCAACCAATTGGTCTCCCATATGTTTTTGTGGCTCCATTCCCAATGCGTCTAATGATACCCTGCTTCAATATATCCCTACCATCGATTATAGCGCGCCATATCTGAGATGGTTTGCCACCAAGTTCTGCTTCTAGGAAAGAATGGAGTGGGAAGTAGACAGCTTTGAGAATTCTTGCACTAAGGGAATTGGGCTCCTCAAGCATTCTCCACGCCTGCCGTGTGAGCAATGATAAGTTGAAAATCTCTATGTCCCTGAAACCCATGCCACCGAGATACTCCCTCCTTTCCGGTTTATAAGGCTCAATTCAAAAATCTCACCAACCAAGGTAGATGATGAGTGGTGGAATATTTTTTGTAGTTTGCAATAGCACCCAATTAATGCTCTTGTTTTCCTCAAAAAATTATGTTTACAAATGCATTAATTGCAATGCATGCATGCATAAAGTGCATGCATTGGTCAGTTTTTCTCTTAATACTTGCATGCAATGATTTAATGCACCTTGAAGTCTGAACATGTGATGGGAAACAACCAAATTGAGCTTTATAAAATGGAAAAACTAAAATTTTGAGATACGCCCTATAAACCGGAAAGGAGGGAGTATTTTGGTTTTGTCATAACGTCCCACGAGGCCCAACATGGCTTCCTATTCCCCTGCTTACTTCCCCACCAAAATTGTCTGATGATAGATGTGATGTTGTCACACAAGCCTCTGGGTAATCGAAAGCACGCCATGGAATAAACAGATATGGCCTGAGCAACCGACTTAATCAAGACCTCTTTCCCTGCAGCTGACAATAGTTTCTCCATCCATCCTCGTACCTTCTCCCAAACTCTATCTCTCAGATATTTGAAGGTACCCATCTTTGACTGGCCAACGTCTGTTGGCATTCCCAAATACCTGTCACTTAAAGATTCATTTTGAACATTTAGAACTTGGTTGATATTATCTCTCAAACTCTGGCTGCACCCCTTGCTAAAGAATATGGATGATTTCTCATGATTAATCCTCTGCCCAGAAGCCCTGCAATATACATCCACTAGGTTTGATAACTTTGTAGCCCCTTCAACACTTGACTTAAAAAGCAACAGGCTATCATCTGCAAAAAGGAGATGGTTAACAGACGGAGCTGTCGATGCCACCTTGATCCCTTCAAAATCAGACGACTGAGAACTAGATTTCAAAAGGCACAAAAGGCCCTCTGCTGCAATCAAGAAAAGATAAGGGGAAATAGGATCTCCCTGCCGGATTCCACATGTAGGTGTAAAATTCTCTAATTTTTCACCATTGAACAACACCAAGAAGGACACATATTGTACCATAGACATCATTGTTTCGACCCAAGCATGTGCAAAACCTAACTTCTCCATCATGGCTCGGTGGTATGACCACTCCAATCTGTCATAGGCTTTCATCATGTCCAGTTTCAACGCACAATAACTGTTGGACTTAGCTCTGTTTCTCTTCATAACTGTTGGACTTAGCTCTGTTGGAATCAGAGCTGCATGATTCAGTATGCAATTTCAGGAGGTCACTCAGAAAAACATTCACGAGACATTGCCTAGGCCTGAGCAGGGTCAGCCCGACCCGATGACCCATGTTACGTTGGGCTTGCTATTTGGTCCGGGCTGGGGCCTGGAAGGGTACTTCGGGATGGGCTTGCCTTTCTCCATTTCAGTATTTCGGGCCGGACTTGCAGCATTTCGGCCGGGCTTCAGGCATGTTTTTGGGGGATTCCTATTTGGCGCGTACCCCCCAGGCGCTGTTTTATTGTATGGGCTGGCCCATTCTTTCGGCTTTCATCCAATGCGGTTTTGGGAAGGTTCTAGAACCTACTCTGAACCGGTTTTTTTACTATTTTTCTTTTTTCTTTCGGTTTTTTATTTTTTTCCCTCTTTCTTTTCGGTTTGCTTTTTTCATTTCTCCTTTTCTTCTGTACCTTTTCACCCCTTTTTTGTGAATTTTCTTTTCAAATACGTGATTTTTTCATTGAATTCAAGAAATGCCCACCTGATTTATTTTTTGTTTATTGGATTTAAAAATGTTAATCAAATTTAAAAAATGTGCATCAAATAGGAAATTTGTTCATTGATTTTCAAAAAATGTTCATCAAATTCAAATTTTGTTCATCCATCTTTTTGAAAAAAATGTTCGAACATACAAAATTTGTTCATCAAGTTCAAAAAATACTCATCAGATTCAAAATTTGTTCATCGAATACCAACTAATGTTCATCATTATTGAAAAATGCTCATAAAAAATTGTTCATCAAAATTCAAAAAATGTTCATTCATTTCGAATCACGAACATTTTTTAGTTCAAGAAATGTTTTTGAATTCGGTGAACATTTTTTTGAATCTATGAACGCTTTTTGAAAATCGGATTTTATTCGAAATCTCGAAAAAAGGGGTACGTCGTGCCTGACATGG
This sequence comes from Triticum urartu, assembly GCF_003073215.2. Lineage (NCBI taxonomy): Eukaryota > Viridiplantae > Streptophyta > Magnoliopsida > Poales > Poaceae > Triticum > Triticum urartu. The sequence goes on from NC_053023.1 coordinate 197,983,016, forward strand.
GCCGACCCAGAAGGGCACGCGTTGGGGGTGGGGGGGGGGGGGCGCATTGCTGATTGCCAGCGCGCATCGTGTGGAATAGGGGCTCCCATGATTTTGGGCGAGCTTGGCCTTGAGAAAAGAGTGTAGTTCGGGCTTCAGACCAGGGATTGGGATTGAGAACAGAAGGTCTGGCTTTTAGAAGCCCGGCACAAAACCTGACCCAGCCTGACATTTACCTAGGTTTACCCTCATTCCCGGTCATGCCAACCCAGGCGCCCACCTGCCTTCATCTGCGAGCACTTTGGCCCCGACGTCATCAGCCATGCAATTTTCGCCTCCCACACCTAGCTGCTCTGCCGAGCTCCGATGGCTCGCCTCCAGTGCCTCCTCGGGTGGTCCTGCCGACAACGCTCCCCGGAGGTCCTACCTCCAGGCCATGCACAAAGATGAGGTTCTCTCGTGCCTTCCGAGACCTCCCCCCATCTCCTTCTCTCCACCCTCCCTGTCTCGTGGTGTATTTTGAGGCTAGGCATAGCCATTCCCATCTACAACATAGATAAACTCTCGGTGGTCATATATTCATCTCCACTATAAATCCGACACTTCACCATGAATACAAATCATAAACATGACGTAGGGTATTACCTCAACACGAGGGCCGAACCTGGGTAACCCCCTTGTGCGAACTCACCTCCGGTACTTCCGGCCGCATTCGCCACCCTGCCGAGGGTACTGACGTGTTTTCGAACGCATAGTGGGCACGTGACGGTGTAATATGCCGGGGGTAGCTTCTCCGAGGGGAGCCTGAGAAAAGGCCTACTACGGGGTCCCAGAAGGCCCACCAA
>NC_053023.1:197984956-198007835 GCF_003073215.2 Triticum urartu
GGCAGCTGGAATTCTGGGCTGGAAAAGGAGAATATTAGAGACCTATTCTGCACAACTCCAAAAGTCCTGAAACTCCACGGAATACCTTATAATAAATAATGAAAAAATCCTCGCCAAAGATGAAGACCAGGGGGCCCACACCCTGTCCACGAGGGTGGGGGCGCCCCTAGGGCGCGCCCCTACCTCGTGGGCCCCCTGGTGGCTCTCCGATGACCATCTTCTGCTATATGAAGTCTTTCGTCGAGAAAAAAAAGCAACCTTCGGGACGAAACTCCGCCGCCACGAGGCGGAACCTTGGCGGAACCAATCTAGGGCTCCGGCAGAGCTGTTCTGCCAGGGAAACTTCCCTCCCGGAGGGGGAAATCATCGCCATCGTCATCACCAACGCTCCTCTCATCGGGAGAGGGCAATCTCCATCAACATCTTCATCAGCACCATCTCATCTCAAAACCCTAGTTCATCTCTTGTATCCAATTCTTGTCTCCAAGTCCGGGATTGGTGCTAGTAGGTTGCTAGTAGTGTTAATTACTCCTTGTAGTTGATGCTAGTTGGTTTAATTGGTGGAAGATCATATGTTCAGATCCTTTATGCAATTATTACCCCTCTGATTATGAACATGAATATGCTTTGTGAGTAGTTACGTTTGTTCCTAGGGACAAGGGAGAAGTCTTGCTATTAGTAGTCATGTGAATTTGGTATTCGTTCGATATTTTGATGAGATGTATGTTGTCTAGCCTCTAGTGGTGTTATGTGAACGTCGACTACATAACACTTCACCATTATTTGGGCCTAGAGGAAGGCATTGGGAAGTAATAAGTAGATGATGGGTTGCTAGAGTGACAGAAGCTTAAACCCTAGTTTATGCGTTGCTTCGTAAGGGGCTGATTTGGATCCATATGTTTCATGCTATGGTTAGGTTTACCTTAATACTTTTGTTGTAGTTGCGGATGCTTGCAATAGAGGTTAATCATAAGTGGGATGCTTGTTAAAGTAAGAACAACACCCAAGCACCGGTCCACCCACATATCAAATTATCAAAGTACCGAACGCGAATCATATGAACGTGATGAAAACTAGCTTGACGATATTCCCATGTGTCCTCGGGAGCGCTTTTCCTTATATAAGAGTTTGTCCAGGCTTGTCCTTTGCTACAAAAAGGATTGGGCCACCTTGCTGCACTTTATTTACTTTTGTTACTTGTTGCTCGTTACAAATTATCTTATCACAAAACTATCTGTTACCACTTATTTCAGTACTTGCAGAGAATACCTTGCTGAAAACCGCTTATCATTTCCTTCTGCTCCTCGTTGGGTTCGACACTCTTACTTATCGAAAGGACTATGATAGATCCCCTATACTCGTGGGTCATCATTCATCATGTAACAGTCATAACCTAGGGTGACACAAAACTAGCTCCAGTTCATTGATATAATGTAGGCATGTATTCCAAACATAGTCATACGTGCTTATGGAAAAGAACTTGCATGACATCTTTTGTCCTACCCTCCCGTGGCAGTGGGGTCCTTACGGAAACTAAGGGATATTAAGGCCTCCTTTTAATAGACAACCGGAACAAAGCATTAACACATAATGAATACATGAACTCCTCAAACTACGATCATCACCGGTAAGTATCCCGATTATTGTCACTTCGGGGTTAACAGATCATAACACATAATAGGTGACTATAGACTTGCAAGATAGGATCAAGAACACTCATATATTGATGAAAACATAATAGGTTCAGATCTGAAATCATGGCACTCGGGCCCTAGTGACAAGCATTAAGCATAGCAAAGTCATAGCAACATCAATCTCAGAACATAGTGGGCACTAGGGATCAAACCCTAACAAAACTAACTCGATACATGATAGATCCCATCCAACCCATCACCGTCCAGCAAGTCTACGATGGAATAACTCACGTACGGTGGTGAGCATCATGAAATTGGTGATGGAGGATGGTTGATGATGACGATGGCGACAGTTTCCCCTCTCCGGAGCCCTGAACGAACTCTAGATCATCCCTCCCGAGAGGTTTTAGGGCTTGGCGGCGGCTCCATATTGTAAAACGCGATGATTTCTTCTCTCTAATTTTTTTCTCCCCAAAACTCAATATATGGAGGTGGAGTTGGAGTCGGAGAGGCAGCAGGGGGCCCACGAGGTAGGGGGCGCGCCCCCACCCTCGTGGCAAGGTGGTGGGCCCCCTGGCCTTCATCTTTGGCAGGTATTTTTCTTATTTTCTGAAAAGTGGCTCCGTGAAGTTTCAGGTCATTCCGAGAACGTTTCCTTCTGCACATAAATAACACCACGGTAATTCTGCTGAAAACAGTGTTGGGGATCGTAGCAGAAATTTAAAATTTTCTACGCATCACCAAGATCAATCTATGGAGTAATCTAGCAACGAGGGGAAGGAGAGTGCATCTACATACCCTTGTAGATCGCTAAGCGGAAGCGTTCAAGTGAACGGGGTTGATGGAGTCGTACTCGTCGTGATCCAAATCACCGATGATCCTAGCGCCGAACGGACGACACCTCCGCGTTCAACACACGTACGGTTGGGAGACATCTCCTCCTTCTTGATCCAGCAAGGGGAGAGGAGAAGTTGAGGGAGAACTCCAACAGCACGACGGCATGGTGGAAATGGAGCTTGTGGTTCTCCGGCAGGGCTTCGCCAAGCACTACGGAGGAGGATGAGGTGTTGGAGGAGGAAGAGGGCTGCACCAGGGGAAGGGTTGCGGCTGCCCTCTCTCTCCCTCACTACATATAGGGGTAAGGGAGGAGGGGGAGGTGCCCTAGGGTTCCCTAGGGGAGGGGCGGCGGCCATAGGGGAAACCCTAGATGGGTTTGGGCACCCCACCCCCCTAGGAAACTTGCCCCCCAAGCCGGGAGGGCAGCTGCCCTAGGGGTGGCGCCCCCACCTCTCCTAGTTACGTGAGATGGGGTGGGAGGGGCGCTCAGCCCCTTAGTGGGCTGATGTGCCCTCTCCCCTTGGCCCATAAGGCCCCCCAACGCTTGTTGGGGCCTCCGAAACCCCTTTCGGACACGCTGGTCATCACCTGGTACCCCCGGAACAATTCCGGACTCCAATACCCTTCGTCCAATATACCGATCTTCACCTCCGGACCATTCCGGAGCTCCTCGTCATGTCCGGGATCTCATCCGGGACTCCGAATAAACCTTCGGTAACCACATACTATTTCCCATAACAACTCTAGCGTCACCGAACCTTAAGTGTGTAGACCCTACGGGTTCGGGAACCATGCAGACATGACCGAGACAACTCTCCGGCCAATAACCAACAGCGGGATCTGGATACCCATGTTGGCTCCCACATGTTCCACGATGATCTCATCGGATGAACCACGATGTCAAGGACTTAATCAATCCCGTATACAATTCCCTTTGTCTAGCGGTACGATACTTGCCCGAGATTCGATCGTCGGTATCCCGATACCTTGTTCAATCTCGTTACCGGCAAGTCTCTTTACTCGTTCCGTAACACATCATCCCGTGATCAACTCCTTGATCACATTGTGCACATTATGATGATGTCCTACCGAGTGGGCCCAGAGATACCTCTCCGTCACACGGAGTGACAAATCCCAGTCTCGATTCGTGCCAACCCAACAGACACTTTCAGAGATACCTGTAGTGTAACCTTTATAGCCACCCAGTTACGTTGATGTTTGGCACACCCAAAGCACTCCTACGGTATCCGGGAGTTGCACAATCTCATGGTCTAAGAATGATACTTGACATTAGAAAAGCTTTAGCATACGAACTACACGATCTTTGTGCTAGGCTTAGGATTGGGTCTTGTCCATCACATCATTCTCCTAATGATGTGATCCCGTTATCAACGACATCCAATGTCCATGGTCAGGAACCGTAACCATCTTATTGATCAACGAGCTAGTCAACTAGAGGCTTACTAGGACATGGTGTTGTCTATGTATCCACACATGTATCTGAGTTTCCTATCAATACAATTCTAGCATGGATAATAAACGATTATCATGAATAATGAAATATAATAATAACCAATTTATTATTGCCTCTAGGGCATATTTCCAACAGTCTCCCACTTGCACTAGAGTCAATAATCTAGTTCACATCACCATGTGATTAACACTCACAGGTCACATCGCCATGTGACCAACATCCAAGAGTCTACTAGACTCAATGATCTAGTTCACATCACTATGTGATAAACACTCAAAGAGTTCTGGGTTTGATCATGTTATGCTTGTGAGAGAGGTTGTAGTCAACGGGTCTTGCCATATTCAGATCCCTATGTATTTCACAAAACTTTATGTCATATCGTAGATGCTGCTACCATGTTCCACTTGGAGCTATTCCAAATTGTTGCTCCATTATACGTATCCGGTATCTCTACTCAGAGCTATCCGGATAGGTGTTAAGCTTGCATCGACGTAACTCTTTACGTCGAACTCTTTATCACCTCCATAACCGAGAAACATTTCCTTATTCCTCTAAGGACAATTTTGACTGCTATCTGGTGATCCAGTCCTAGATCACCTTTGTACCCTCTTGCCAGACATGTGGCAAGGCACACATTAGGTGCGGTACTTCAGCATGGCATACCGTATAGAGCCTATGACAAGAGCATAGTGGACGACCTTCGTCCTTCTTCTTTCTTTTGCCATGGTCAAGCTTTGAGTCTTACTCAACTTCACACCTTACAACTCAGGTAAGAACCCCTTCTTTGACTGATCTATTTTGAACTCCTTCAAAAACATGTCAAGGTGTGCGTTCTTTGCAAGCATCATCAGGCGTTTTGATCTATCTCTATAGATCTTGATGCCCAATATGTAAGCAGCTTTATCCAGGTCTTCCTTTGAAAAACACTCTTCAAACAACCGTTTATGCTTTCCAGAAATTCTACATTATTTCGGATCAACAATATGTCATCCACATATACTTATCAGAAATGTTGTAGTGCTCCCACTCACTTTCTTGTAAATACAAGTTTCTAGCAAACATTGTATAAACCTAAAAGCTTTGATCACTCTATCAAAGCATATATTCTGACTCCGAGATGCTTGCTCTAGTCCATAGAAGGATCGCTGGAGCCAGCATACTTTTTAGCATCCTTAGGATCGACAAAACCTTTTATTGTATCACATACAACTTTTCTTACAAAAACTGGTAAGAAAACTTGTTTTGACATCCATCCTAATTTCCATAATCGAAAAATACAGCTAATGCTAACATGATTCCGACGGACTTAAGCATCGCTATCGGTGAGAAATTCTCATCGTAGTCAACTCCTTGAACTTGTAAAAGACTCTTTCCCACAAGTCGAGCTTCATAGACGGTAACATTACCGCCCACGTCCGTCTTCTTCTTAAAGATCCATTTATCTCAATGGCTTGCCGATCATCGGGCAAAACTCCACCAAAGTCCATACTTTGTTCTGATACATGGATCCTATCTCGGATTTCATGGCTTCTAACCATTTGTCGGAATACGGGCCCACCATCGCTTCTCCATAGCTCGTAGGTTCATTGTTGTCTAACAACATGATATCTGAGACAGGATTACCGTACCACTTAGGAGTAGTACATATCCTTGTCGACCTACGAGGTTGATAGCAACTTGATCCGAAGCTTCATGATCACTATCATTAACTTCCTATTCAACAGACGTAGGCACCGCAGAAAACATCTTTCTGTGTTGCATCACTCTCTGGTTGAAGTAAAGGTTGACAACCTCCATCAAGTTCTATCCTCTTCCACTCAGTTCTTCGAGAGAACCCGTTCTTAGCGACAAACAATTTGCCCTCGGATCTGAACAGAAGGTATACCCTATTGTCACCTTTGGGTATCTATGAAGATGTGTTTGTCCGCTTTTGGGTTCTGAGCTTCTCCGGCTGAAGCCTTAAGCATCGCAGCCCCAAACATTAAGAAACGAAACTTTGGTTTCTTGCCAAACCAATGTTACACGACGTCGTCTCAACGGACTTAGTATGGTGTCCTATCTAAAGTGAATGCAGCTGTCTCTAATGCATAACCTCAATAATAGCGGTAGATCGGTAAGAGACATCATAGATCGCACCATATCTCATAAGGTTCGATTACGACGTCCGGACACACCATTACCCTGTGGTGTTCCAGGTGGCTTTAACTGTGAAACAATTCCACAATGTCTTAAGTGTTTACCAAACTCATAACTCAGAAATTCTCATTGATCAGATCGTAGGAATTTGATCTTCTTGTTAAGATGATTTTAACTTCACTCTGAAATCGCTTGAACTTTTCAAACGTTTCAAACTTGTGCTTCATTGAAAATATACCTATATCTACTCAAATCGTCAATGAAGATGAGAAAATAGCGATATCCACCGCACGCTTCAATTCTCATTGGATCAACAGATACATGTATGATTTCCAAAAAGTCACTTGCCCGTTTCATTGTACCTGAAAACGGGGTCTTAGTCATCCTGCCCATGAGGCATGGCTCGCATGTGTCAAGCGATTCAAAATCAAGTGACTCCAAACATCCATTGAATGGAGTTTCTTCATGCATATTACGCCAATATGACCTAAGCGTAGTGCCACAAGAAAGTGGTACTATCATTATTAACTCTACATCTTTTGGCGTGAACATGTGTATTACTACGACCGAGATTCACTGAACCATTCACATAGGGTGCATGACATGAAAGGTATTATTCATGTAAACAGAATAACCATTATTCTCTAACTTAAATGAATAACCGTATTGCAATGAACATGATCTAATCATATTCATGCTCAACGTAGACACCTGATAACATTTATCTAGGTTCAATACTAATCCCGAAGGCAGATGGAGCATGCGATGGTGATCTCATCAACTTTGGAAACACTTCCAACACACATCGTCACCTCGCCCTTAGCCAGTCTCCGTTTAGTCCGTAGCTTTTGCTTCAAGTCACCAATAATAGCAACTGAACCGGTATCCAATACCCCGGTGCTACCAGGAGTACCAGTGAGGTACACATTAATAGCACGTATATACTTTGAAGTTGCCAGCCTTCTTATCTACCATGCATTTGGGGTAATTCCGCTACCAGTGACCGTTCCCCTTACAATAGAAGCACTTGTCTCGGGTTTGGGTTCAACCTTGGGTTCCTTCACTGGAGCGGCAACTGGTTTGCCATCCATGAAGTTTCCCTTCTAGCCCTTGCCCTTCTTGAAACCAGTGGTCTTGTTAAACCATCAACACTTGATGCTCCTTCTTGATTTCTACCTTTTGCGGTCTTAAGCACCGCGAACAGCTCCGGGATCAACTCCATCCCTTGCATGTCATAGTTCATCACGAAGATCTAGTAGCTTAGTGATAGTGGCTAGAGAACTCTATCAATCACTATCTTATCTGGAAGTTTAACTCCCACTTGATTTAAGTGATTGTAGCACCCAGACATTCTGAGCACATGCTCACTAGCTGAGCTATTCTCCTCCATCTTGTTGGCAAAAGAACTTGTCAGAGGTCTCACACCTCTCAACACGGGCATGAGCCTAAAATCCCAATTTCAGCTCTTGGAACATCTCATATTCTATGGCGTTCAAAACGTCATTGGAATCCCGATTCTAAGCCGTAAAGTATGGTGCACTAAACTATCAAGTAGTCATCAGGATGTGTCTGTCAGGTGTTCACAACATCCACAGACGACGTTGTAGGGGTTTGCACATCGAGCGGTGCATCAAAGACGTAAGCCTTCTGTGTAGCAGTGAGGACACTCCTCGGACTACGGACCTAGTCCGCATCATTGCTTACAATATCTTTCAACTTAATCTTTCTCTAGGAACGTATTGAAACAGGGAGCTACAACGTGAGCTATTTATCTACAACATATTTGCAAAGACAATTTAGACTATGTTCATGATAATTGAGTTCATCTAATCAAATTATTTAATGAACTCCCACTCAGATAGACATCCCTCTAGTCATCTAAGTGAAACATGATCCGAGTAACTAGGCCGTGTCCGATCATCACGTGAGACGGACTAGTCCAACATCGGTGAACATCTTCATGTTGATCGTATCTTCTATACGACTCATGCTCGACCTTTCGGTCTTCCGTGTTCCGAGGCCATGTCTGTACATGCTAGGCTCGTCAAGTCAACCTAAGTGTATTGCGTGTGTAAATCTGGCTTACACCCGTTGTATTCGAACGTTAGAATCTATCACACCCGATCATCACGTGGTGCTTCGAAACAACGAACCTTCGCAACGGTGCACAGTTAGGGGGAACACTTTCTTGAAATTATTACGAGGGATCATCTTATTTAAGCTACCGTCGTTCTAAGCAAATAAGATGTAAAACATGATAAACATCACATGCAATCAAATAGTGACATGATATGGCCAATATCATTTGCTCCTTTGATCTCCATCTTCGGGGCTCCATGATCATCGTTGTCACCGGCATGACACCATGATCTCCATCATCATGATCTCCATCATCGTGTCTTCTTGAAGTTGTCTCGTCATCTATTACTTCTACTACTATGGCTAACGCTTTAGCAATAAAGTAAAGTAATTACATGACGTTTATGTTGACACGCAGGTCATAAATAAATTAAGACAACTCCTATGGCTCCTGCGGTTGTCATACTCATCGACATGCAAGTCGTGATTCCTATTACAAGAACATGATCAATCTCATACATCACATATATCATTCATCACATCCTTTTGGCCATATCACATCACAAGGCATATGCTGCAAAAACAAGTTAGACGTCCTCTAATTGTTGTTGCAAGTTTTTACGTGGCTGCTATAGGTTTCTAGCAAGAACGTTTCTTACCTACGCGAAAACCACAACGTGATATGCCAATTTCTATTTACCCTTCATAAGGACCCTTTTCATCGAATCCGATCTGACTAAAGTGGGAGAGACAGACACCCTCTAGCCACCTTATGCAACTAGTGCATGTCAGTCGGTGGAACTAGTCTCACGTAAGAGTACGTGTAAGGTCGGTCCGGGCCGCTTCATCCCACGATGCCGCCGAATCAAGATAAGACTAGTAACGGCAAGCAAATTGACAAAATCGATGCCCACAACAACTTGTGTTCTACTCATGCATAGAAACTACGCATAGACCTGGCTCATGATGCCACTGTTCGGGATCGTGGCAGAAATTTAAAATTTTCTACGCATCACCAAGATCAATCTATGGAGTAATCTAGCAAAGATGGGAAGGAGAGTGCATCTACATACCCTTGTAGATCGCTAAGCGGAAGCGTTCAAGTGAACGGGGTTGATGGAGTCGTACTCGTCGTGATCCAAATCACCGATGATCCTAGCGCCGAACGGACGACACCTCCGCGTTCAACACACGTACGGTTGGGAGACATCTCCTCCTTCTTGATCTAGCAAGGGGAGAGGAGAAGTTGAGGGAGAACTCCAACAGCACGACGGCATGGTGGCAATGGAGCTCGTGGTTCTCCGGCAGGGCTTCGCCAAGCACTACGGAGGAGGATGAGGTGTTGGAGGAGGAAGAGGGCTGCGCCAGGGGAAGGGTTGCGGCTGCCCTCTCTCTCCCTCACTATATATAGGGGGAAGGGAGGAGGGGGAGGCGCCCTAGGGTTCCCTAGGGGAGGGGCGGCTGCCATGGAAACCATGTTTGCGCCCCAATCCCCCTAGGAAACTTCCCCCCCAAGCCGGGAGCAGCTGCTAGGGTGGCGCACCCCACCTCTCCTTTACGAGATGGGGTAGGAGGGGCGCTCAGCCTTAGTGGGCTGATGTCCCTCTCCCCTTCCCATAAGGCCCCCCAACGCTTGATCGGGCCTCCGAAACCCCTTTCGGACACGCGAGTCAACCTTAGCCCCGGAACAATTCCGGATGCCCAATACCCTTCGTCCAATATACCATCTCAGTCCACCATTCCGTGAGCTCGGATGTCATCTCATCCGGACTCCGAACAACCTTCCGGTACCACATACTATTTCCCATAACAACTCTAGTGTCACCAACCTGTGTGTAGACCCTACGGGTTCGGGAACCATGCAGAACATGACCGAGACAACTCTCCGGCCAATAACCTATCGATCTGGATTACCCATGTTGGCTCCCACATGTCACGATGTCTCATCGGATACACGTTGTCCGCATGATTCAATCAACCCGTTCAATTCCCTTTGTCCAGCGTATTATACTTGCCCGAGATTCGATCATCGGCTATCCCGACCTCTCAATCGCGTTCCCGGCAATCTCGCTTACTCTTCTTGTAAACACATCAGAATGTGATCAACTCCGTGGTCACATTAGCACATTATGATGATTTCTACCGAGTGCCAGAGATACCTCTCGTACACAGAGTGACAAATAGCCAGTCTCGATTCGTTCAACCAACAGACACTTTCGGACTACCTGTAGCTGTACCTTTATAGCCACCCAGTTACGTTGCTACGTTTGGCACAACCAAAGCTGGAAAGGATCGATATGGTTGACTAGAGGGGGGGTGAATAGGCAACTACCAATTTTTAGCTTTTCTTTACCAAATTAAACTTTGCATCAAAGTAGGTTGTCTAGATGTGCAACTAGGTGAGCAACCTATATGATGCAATAACAACAAGCATACAAGCAAGCAAGGGTAGACACACTAGAGAGCTTGCACAAGTAAAGGTAAGAGATAACCAAGAGTGGATCCAGTGAAGACGAGGATGTTTACCGAAGTTCCTTCCTTTTGAGGGGAAGTACGTCTCCGTTGGAGCGGTGTGGAGGCACAATGCCCAAAAGCCACTAGGGCCAACCGTATTCTTCCTCACGCCCTCACACAATGCGAAGATGCCGTGATTCCACTATTGGTGCCCTTGAAGGCGGCGACCGAACCTTTACAAACAAGTGGGCAATCTCCACAACTTAATCGGAGGCTCCCAACAAAGACCACGAAGCTTCACCACAATGGAATATGGCTCCGAGGTGACCTCAACCGTCTAGGGTGCTCAAACACCCAAGAGTAACAAGATCCGCTAGGGATGAGTGGGGGAATCGAAAATCCCTTGGTGGAAGTGTAGATCGGGCCTTCTCAACCTCCCGAGCAAATCAACAATTTGATTGGCTAGAGAGATAGATCGGCGGAAATGAAGCTTGGAGTATTTAATGGAGCTTGAGCAATAAATGGAGCTTGGGGGAGAAGAGGTAGGTGGGAAGGAAGAAGGGGACTCCCTTTTATAGTGGGGGCAACAATCCCGTTGCCCCCCACCAACCAGCCCCGCACAGCGGTACTACCGCTGAGAGGGGGCGGTACTACCGCCAGGCGACGGTACTGCCGCGCCAACCAGCGGTACTGCCGCGCTGAGGAGATTTAGTAGGGAATGGACCCAAATGCGGTACTACCGTGGTGGTAGGGTGGTACTACCGCTCCTGGAATGGTACTACCGCCACTACAACCGTGACTAGTGCCGCAAAACCCGACACGAGAAAAAGACCTCTCGAATCGAGGCGGTAGGAGCCAGACTGCCCAGCGGTACTACGGCAGTGGGGTCAAGGGCGGTAGTACCGCTGTGGAGCGGTACTGCCGCTTGTGACCCTTCGGCCGTAGTACCGCAGGCGTGCGGTACTACCGCTGGGGAGAGAGAGAGGGAGAAGGGATCTCTCAAAGAAGCTGAGGACAGGCGGAGGTGCCAGGCCCCCAGCGGTACTACTGCTGTGGAGCCACGGTACTACCGCTGCGAAGCGGTACTGCCGCTTGTGGCTTCTCAGCGGTACTCCGCTGGGTGCGCGGTACTGCCGCTTAGACCTAGACAGAACAAGGAAGATAGGAGAGATCTCTTCAATGGACAGGAAAAGCTCGGAGGGTGAGAAGCTGATGTGTATGTGATGATTCCACCCAAGCAAAACCCCAGCGGACCCCCTCTTGATAGTACGGTGCCGTCTACGCAACTAGTCCACCGAGAAAGAAACGAAAGAGCTACACCATCTTGAAATACACTCCGAGAGGAAGAAAGCGTCTCGTGCCAGGGGAGAATCTATGAATAATTCAACGCACAAGATTAGTCCGCAAACATGTTGTCATCAATCACCAAAACTACCTTGAGAGAGATATGCCGTAACAATCTCCCCCTTTTTGGTGGATTGATGACAACAAGGGATTTGCGCAAGGAAAAGAATGAAAACGAATAAAACTAAGAACTACAAAATATAGACGGGCTCCCCCAAAATGTGTGCGCCAAGATAAGGCACGACACACACATTCGGATCAACACTCTCCCTATATTTTATAGTCCAACAACACTAAGCACAAGATATATGAGAGAAGAGAATAAACAAGACAAGCATGCATCTCAAATAAACTACAGTACTCTGAAGTGACATAAGTAAGAGATAGCGATAGGGAGCCATATGTCTCACACCATATGTAGAACTTAGGTCTCACACCAAACCAACCAAAGAAGACACACAAGAAACCACACGACTCAAAGCACGACACAAGAAGCAAATCCCTACACTCTCTCCCCCTTTGGCAGCGAGACACCAAAAAGGGCAATAGTGACCACTACGACTCCAGGTGATGGGAGGAAAGGTCTCGAAACATCACATCTCCGCATCTCATCGTGGGTCGAAAAACTGCTCGCATCGGAGTCGGTCCAATGCAATTCTGATGAATCCAGTCCTCCTCTTCAGTGATCTGACCTCAGGACCCACTGGCAACTGTTGCTCCCATCTGACGCATGAGCTCCTTGTGGCGCGTCCTGGCATGCTTCTCCGCCACATGAGTCATGTACTGACCATGAGACTCCATGCAGAAAAGCTTCTTCATCTTGCGCTTAAGCTTCTGTGCCCACGACGGTTCTGCACTAGAGGGGCCAAAGTTCTCCTCATGGAGCATCAGTAGCAGCCTCACCCTCGGTCCCCATGGCAGCAGCAGCAGACGGACCCCCTGTGGCAGCAGTAGCAGATGGACCCCCTGTGTGAGGTGCTGTCCAGTTGTCCTTCTTCCTCAGACGCTTGATCTCATGAGAAACCAAGTCTCCAGTCTCTAGCAGCACTCTGGGATAAGTCTGTGCCCAGGCCCTCTCAATGAGCCTCATGATGAATGGACCATAGATAGGACACTTGCGCTCAGACACGGCAGATAGAAGTTCAGACCACATGACATGAGAGATATCCAGGCTCTCTCCAGTGCTTGCTTCCTTCTCATGCTGACAGAAAAGGAGCATGTCCACGAGGTAAGAGTGGACCATATCCAGATTCCTGATCCGAGGGAAGAGAGTCTCACGAATATGCGATGAAGAATGTCCAGATACGGAGACAGCTCATAGGTCTTCTTCTCAGTTACTGGGTGAACCTTCATAGTGCAGTAGGGCCAAAGGGCTTGCTTGTGGGTGGATGTTAGCATTGCGGTGAGGACGGAAACCATAGGAGTCTCAAGCCCGTTATCCACCACATCAAGTAACCCCATGAACGCCTGCCACTTGACGGAAAAGCAGCTTGCCATTGGTCATCCATGTCAGATCCTGTCGACATCCGTCCCAAGATGGACGGTGGCATAGAATTGAGCCACAAATCCGCATCGAAATCCTTGTTGAATTGCATGATCCTGAGAATGTTCAACTGAGTGCACATCTGAAGGGCTTCGCCAAAGTACTCTGGGTCCTTCTCCATAGCATCAGTGTCAATGGAGCGAACATCAACAAAAAGATTCTTCTTGGCCTTGATCACATCAAAGTAGATGGCAAACTGAAAACGGTTCCAGAACGGGCGGTTGACCAAAGTGGGTTCTTGGTCCACCGCATAGGGGTTGCGGCGACGCTTCTCCCAAAACTCCTTGTTGGTCACTCAGTCACAGTCTTCCCTTTTGCTTGTTGGCGGCTCGCTCGAATTGCTGAGGAGGTGGAGAACACTTGCAGAACACTTGCTGGAGAGGCGTTGGGTGCTCGAGAACCACGGCAGCTCTGAGTGCCGGTAAGCGTTTTGATGGCACGCCGGGGTTGATACGGCGACCTTGCTGCTCGGAACGGTCATCACCTGGAGCCAAACACAAGAACAACGCGAAACAACCAGAAAGAACGAGCATAAGCCAACAAACACAACAAAAAGATCAAGGTAAGGCAGGAGAATGATGGAAATTGGCATGCAGCGGTAGTACCATGACCTGCCCGCGGTGGTACCGCTCCAAGCGGTAGTACCGCCCAAAGGGAGCGGTAATACCGCTCTAGGTCAAGCGGTAGTACCGCTCCAAAGGGAGTGGTAGTACGGCTTGAGGCGGATAAACAGCAGTTGCATAGCACGAGGCGGTGAAACAGTGGTTTCCTACTACCGTGGTCAGATCCGGCACTACCGGCCTACCAAATTCAAAAATAATCCTACCAAACTCTAATCTAGAAAGTCTAGTTGCTTTCTCCAACCAACTCAAGCCTAGATTTAGCCAAAAATCTAGAGATGCAACCACCATTGCCCCTAAGAAACAAGAACTAAAAGGAGACAAAGCGAAAGAAAGAACGGGGCAATACCGGCATCCATGGCAAGAGGACGAGGTGGGGATCGACTCCACCAAAGGAAATGGAGAGGGATGCCCCAGAGACGGAGATCCGCCGGAGCCCTCCCGCGGCGAGAGAAGGCTGGAGAGAGGAAGAGACAAGAGGGGCGAAGTGAATGGGTATGGGGGAGAAGAACCCTCCCCCTGCCCCGACTTAACCCCCTGGTCCCGTCCCTCAGCGGTAGTACCGCCCAGCACGCCACGGCAACTAAACAGACACGGCTTTAGCTCGACGAAACGACAAAAACGGCAAACACACCAGCAAACGACCAAGACACACCTCTTCACAAGAGGGCGGTGGCCGAGGCCACCTATGTTTGAGTCAAAAGGTATGGCACCGCGAAGATTTTAACCTTGAGCCCATGACCAAAACTCGTCTTTTAAGCACAAGTGCCATCAACAATGGCTAAAGTGAAAGACTATCAATTTATGCATAATGGAGGAGAGTTCATTTGAGAGAACAGCACTCCCCCTATGTCCATGCCTATACCTAAACTAGACAACAAGTTGAGCGTATAGGTGTGTGCGGTCAAGACATTGCTCGAAATCAATGATATTTAGCTCATGCCTTAACTCGCGAAATCTTGCTTCATCCAAGGGCTTCGTGAAAATATCTGCAAGGTTGTCATGAGTGTTGACATAGTTGAGCTCGATCTCTCCTCGCCTAATGTGATCCCGGATGAAGTGATACCGAATCTCAATATGCTTCGTCTTGAAGTGTTGCACTGGGTTGAGAGAAATCTTGATGGCACTTTCATTGTCACACCAAAGAGGCACTTTGTCACAAGTGACACCGTAATCCTTTAAAGTTTGCCTCATCCATAGAAGTTGTGCACAACAACTACCGGCGGCAACATACTCCGCCTCAGTGGACGAGAGAGACACACAACTTTGCTTTTTGGAAGACCAACTTACCAAAGAGCAACCAAGGAATTGGCACCCTCCGGAAGTGGACTTCCTATCCACTTTGTCTCCCGCCCAATCGGAATCCGAGTACCCTACAAGCTTGAAGTTTGATCCTCTTGGGTACCATAAGCCGAGAAGAGGGTAATTGAGCAAATATCGAAAGATTCGTTTGACCGCCACATAGTGACTTTCCTTAGGTGCGGCTTGAAACCGTGCACAAATTCCCACACTCAACATGATGTCTGGTCTAGATGCACAAAGGTAAAGCAAGGATCCAATCATGGAGCGATATACCTTTTGATCCACCACTTTACCATTGGGATCTAAGTCAAGTTGGCACTTGGTGGGCATTGGAGTGGAGGCCGGCTTGACGTCACTTAGCTTGAATCTCTTGAGCATGTCTTGAGTGTATTTGGATTGATTGATGAAGGTTCCTTCTCTTCTTTGCTTCACTTCGAACCCTAGAAAGAACTTCAACTCTCCCATGGAGGACATCTCGAACTTTGAGGTCATGAGAGCGGCAAATTCCTCATTGAAAGCTTTGTTAGGGGAACCAAAGATAATATCATCAACATATAATTGGCACACAAACAACTCCCCTTTGACCTTCTTAGTAAAAAGAGTGGGGTCGATTAGCCCAACTTCAAAACCACGGTCTTGTAACAACTCGGTAAGGTGGTCATACCACGCACGTGGGGCTTGTTTAAGGCCATAGAGTGCCTTATCGAGTTGATACACATGATCGGGAAAGTAGGGATCCTCGAACCCGGGGGGTTGCTTGACGTAAACCAATTCATTAATGGGACCATTAAGAAAAGCACTCTTCACATCCATTTGTTGTAACTTAAAGTTATGATGAGAAGCATATGCAATCAACATGCGAATGGATTCAAGACGAGCAACGGGAGCAAAGGTTTCACCGTAGTCGATACCCTCGACTTGGGAGTAGCCTTGTGCTACCAAACGAGCCTTGTTGCGAATGATAATCCCATGGGCATCTTGCTTGTTCTTGAATATCCACTTGGTTCCAATGACATTGTGGTTCCCCGTTGGCCTTGGCACCAATCTCCACACTTTGTTGCGCTCGAAGTTGTTGAGTTCTTCATGCATGGCATTGAGCCAATCCGGATCTTCGAGCGCCTCATAGACCTTGTGAGGTTCCACACAAGAGACAAACGCGTGATGCTCACAATAATTTGCTAATTGTCTCCGAGTGCTTACCCCCTTTCTTAAGCTTCCAAGCACATTCGTCATGAGATGATCCTTGATGGAGAGCTTGGAAGCAACTTTGGCGGCACGACGCTCTAATTCCTCCTCGTTGGTGAGTTGAGGAGCGGTTACTTGATCATCTTGAGCGTCGTCATGAACTTGTTCTTGGTTTTGAACTTGCTCGGGGGAGAGAACTTGACCTTGGGCATCACTTGGTGTGTCAACACCGTCTTGAGTATGATCTTGCCCTAGGTCTCGTTCATGAGGTTGAGGGCCTTCACTTTGTTCTTCAGAAGCGTGTGGGCCTTGGGTTGGTGATGGCTCCACTTGAGTGGAGCAATGTCCTTCTCCTTCGGCCACAAGGGGTTCCTCAATGGGTAGGATGAAACCAACACCCATTCTTCTTATGGCTTGAGGAGGAATTTCATCACCTACATCACAAGTGCCACTTTGCTCCACTTGGGAGCCGTTATTCTCATCAAACTCCACGTTACACGTCTCCTCAATAAGTCCCGTGGATTTATTGAGGACACGGTAAGCATGAGAGTTTGTAGCATAACCAACAAATATGCCCTCATAAGCTCTAGCCTCAAATTTAGACAACCGAACACCTTTCTTGAGAATGAAACACTTACACCCGAATACCCGGAAGTACTTGAGGTTGGGCTTGTTACCGGTGAGTATCTCATAAGGAGTCTTGTTCAAACCCTTGCGGAGGTAGAGCCGATTTGATGCATGACACGCGGTGTTGATGGCTTCGGCCCAAAAGTTGTACGGAGACTTGAACTCCGCCATCATGGTCCTTGCCGCATCCATCAACGTCCGGTTCTTCCTTTCCGCAACACCGTTTTGTTGAGGGGTGTATGGTGCGGAGTATTGATGCTTGATTCCCTCATCACTAAGAAATTCATCCAAGGTGTAGTTCTTGAACTCGGTGCCGTTGTCACTTCTTATTGTCAAGATCTTTGCATTGTGTTGACGTTGTGCTTCATTGGCAAAGTCAATGACGGTTTGTTGGGTCTCGCTCTTCCTCTTGAAGAAATACACCCACGTGTACCTTGAGTAGTCATCCACAATCACCAAGCAATACTTTCTACCTCCAAGACTATCGAAGGATGGAGGCCCAAAGAGATCCATGTGAAGGAGCTCCAAAGGCCTCTTTGAATAAATGATAGTCGTGGGAGGGTGAGCCTTCTCATGTAGCTTTCCTTCGATACAGGCACTGCAAGCACGATCTTTAGCAAAACTAACATTCGTTAGTCCACGGACATGGTCCCCCTTTAGGAGACTTTGCAAAGATCTCATATTGACATGGGCTAAACGGTGATGCCAAAGCCATCCCACATCAACTTTAGCCATTAGGCATGTCGCGGTCTTAGTGGGTCGCTCCGAAAAGTTAATCACATATAGACCGTTCTTGATATGCCCAACAAAAGCTACTTTAAGAGTCTTGCTCCACAAGAGGGCCACGGTATCAATGTCAAAGAAAGTGGCAAAGCCCATGATTGCAAGTTGACGAACGGAAAGTAAATTGTATGCAAGGGACTCAACAAGCATGACCTTCTCGATCGTGAGATCATGAGAGATTACCACCTTGCCAAGTCCCAATACCTTAGAGGATGAGGCGTCACCCCACTCGACATTGGTGGGCATAGATGGAACTTTGTGCACGTCCACCACCAAGTCCTTGCTTCCGGTCATATGATTTGTAGCCCCGCTATCGAGCAACCATGATCCAGTACCGGAAGCAAACACCTACAAGAGATCAATGCTTGGTTTTAGGTACCCTTCTTGTAATGGGTCCTTTGATGTTAGTAACAAGGGTCTTAGGAACCCAAATAGACCATTCAATGTGCTCATGACGAGAACCAACAAATTTGGCATAAACATGCCCATCACTAGCTCGGCATAACACATAAGAAGGATTAAAATCGCCGGATTTGTTGGGAGAGGGGACATTGCCCTTCTTGACTTTGTTCTTCTTCTTCTCCTCGGGGACACTCTCTCCCGCCCTCACAAAGGTTTGCATGAGGGGAGGAGGTCGTTTGGTATTGTCATTCTTCTTCTTGTTCTTGAAGTCGGGGACGTACCCAACCCCTTCCTTCGCCACACCTCCCTTTTGGTTGATTAAGAGATCGTTGAGGTTCTTCTTGCCTTGTATGCACGTCGCAAGACCTCTCTCAAGTTGCGCCTTTAACTTAGCATTTTCTTCAACAAGATGCATATGCTCATAACACGGGTTAGTAGCATTTGCATTATCAACCAAAACCATATGAGGAAAAGTTGCTTTTTCCATAGTTAGCTTCACTTGGAGTTGATCATGAGACTCCTTGAGACTAGCGTGAGTACCCTTCAAGGCCTTGTGGGCCTTGTCAAGTATTTCAAACTCCTCTTTGAGTCTAGCAAGATCAACCCCGAGTTTGGCCTTCTCGGAATTTAGCACACGAGAAACAATGAGGGCATGATCATAATCTTTCTTTAACTTAGCATGATCAACGTTGTGTGACTCCTCAAGAGCCAAACGAAGACCACGCTCTTCCTCAAGAGCATTGGAAAGATCCGAAATCTCATCGGCATAGTCACGACTATGCCCTTCCATCTTAGAGATGGTGTCTTCGTGAGCCTCGATCATGTCATTGGCCTCACCAAGTTGTTCCAAGAGAGCAACAAAGTGCTTCTTGGATTTTCCCTTGAGTTTGCCCATAAAGGCCTCAAACTCGTTAGCCTCCACATTAGCTCCCTCAAGTTCATTAATGCTATCCATTGGGGAAGGATGATTAATGATGGTAGTTTTGATGTTGGAGGTTACCTTGTTGGTGGCTTTAGCCATGAGGCACTTGGCGGTGATGCTCTCGTTGGGTGAGTCGAAGAGAGACACCCGTGACGTTGTTGCAATGGCAACGGAGGCCATGGCAACCGACTCATCATCTTCATCATCGTCATCATCCTCATTGTACTCTTCTTGCACAACCAAAGCCTTGGGAGGAGTCTTCTTGGTGAAGTTGTTCTTGTTGGGGAACGACTTGGCCTTGTCCTTTCGGATGAGTTTGCCACCATTGTCTTCCCTCTTCTCATACGGGCATTCCGCAACGAAATGACTCACGTTGCCGCAATTGTAGCAAGTCCTTACACGTTGCTTGCCCCTTGTGCCACTCGAGTTGTTTTTGCTAAAGTTGGGCCTCGAGTTTTTCTTGCTCCAAAATTGCCTTGAAGCAAGTGCCATGTGTTCATGATATGCATACTTCGTATCTTCGGGGTTGCTCTCCTCTTCTTCCTCTTCTTCTTCTTCTTCCACGGTGAGCTTGGCCTTCAAAGCAAGGTTAGGCTTCTTTGCCCGTTGAGAACGGAGCACCGCATTGTCGGCGGTCTTGTCCAAAATATTCATGGCCACAAACTCATCCAACACCTCGCTTGAGGTCAAAGTGTGGAAGTCCGGTCTTTGGCAGATGATGGAGGACATGGCCTTGTGGTAGGGCATCATTGCCTTGAGGAATTTGCGCTTGATCCAATTGTCATCCGTGTCCTTGCTCCCGTGATCTCGTAGTGAGACCGCGAGTTTGGTGACTCTCCGATAAAGCTCATGAGGTTCTTCATCTTCCTTCATTGCAAACTCATCGGCCTCATCTTGTACCACTTCATAGTTGGAGCGTTGAATGCTTGCGCTTCCCCGGTAGAGAGACACGACACAATGCCATGCATCTTTGGCCAAGGCGAAGGGACGAAGATGAGGTAGGTCTTCGGGTGGAATTGCATCTTGAATGATGAAGAGAGCATTCTCATTGAATTGATTGTCCGCGGCTTCTCGAGGAGTGAAGTTGCTTGGATCATGTGGATAGAAACCTTCTTCAATGATTCTCCAAAGGTTAGTGTTCACATGATTTAAATGACGTTTAAAGCGGTAAACCCAAGAATCAAAATCCTCATTTTTCACAATCTTAGGGGGAGGACCGGCATGATTCAAATGAGTGGAAGGAACCGGTCCACCATAAACAAGTGGTGGTTCCACATGGGCAAAGATGCCGGTGCCATTCTTGCCACTAGAAGAAGGAGCCTTTTCACTACTAGCTTCCCCCTTGTCGGGGATAGCATCCGACACCTTGTTGGCGGGATCACCCACTTTCAACGGTGCGGTGGATAGTTTAAGCCCCTCAAGAAATTTAGTAAACATGCTTTCAACTTCGGTCGTCATGGAGGTTTTCAATGTCTCCAAGGCCACATTGAACTCCTCACGAGAGACCGAAGTTCCCCCATCTCCCGTAGACGAGATCGGATTCACACCGGAGTGTTCCTCCACACCGTCTACGGTATCAACCATACTCTTTGGACGGTAAAGTCCTTAATAAAGAGACGAGGCTCTGATACCAATTGAAAGGATCGATATGGTTGACTAGAGGGGGGGTGAATAGGCAACTAACAATTTTTAGCTTTTCTTTAGCAATTTAAACTTTGCATCAAAATAGGTTGTCTAGATATGCAACTAGATGAACAACCTATATGATGCAAAACGGGAACACAAGTTCGTAGTAATTTCAAAAAATTTCCTACATACACGCAAGATCATGTGATGTATAGCAACGAGAGGGGAGAGTGTTGTCTACGTACCCAACGCAGACCGATTGCGGAAGCGCTGACACAACGTAGAGGAAGTAGTCGTATGTCTTCACGATCCAACCGATCAAGCACCGAAACTACGGCACCTCCGAGTTCGAGCACACGTTCAGCTCGATGACGATCCCGGACTCCGATCCAGCAAAGTGTCGGGGAAGAGTTCCGTCAGCACGACGGCGTGGTGACGATCTTGATGTACTAGTAGCAGGGCTTCGCCTAAACCAGCTACATATTATCGAGGTATATGGTGGCGGGGCACCGCACGGCTAAGGAATAGATCACGTGGATCAACTTGTGTGTTTCTAGGGTGCCCCTGCCTCCTTATATAAAGGACTAGAGGGGGGAGGCTGGCCGGCCATGAGGGGCGCGCTAGGAGGAGTCCTACTCCCTCCGGGAGTAGGACTTCTCCCCCAATCCTAGTTGGAATGGGATTCATGAGGTGGAAAAGAGAGAGAGAGAAGGATGAGGGAACCGGCCGGGACTCTCCTAGTCCTATTCGGACTAGGGGGGAGGGGCGCGCTGCCTCTCGTCTTCTTCCACTAAGGCCCATTAAGGCCCATATAGCTCCCGGGGGGTTCCGGTAACCCTCCCGGTATTCCGGTAAAATCCCGATTTCACCCGGAACACTTCCGATATCCAAACATAGGCTTCCAATATATCAATCTTTACGTCTCGACCATTTTGAGACTCCTCGTCATGTCCATGATCACATCCGGGACTCCGAACAACCTTCGGTACATCAAAATGCATAAACTCATAATATAACTGTCATCGTAACCTTAAGCGTGCGGACCCTACGGGTTCGAGAACAATGTAGACATGACCGAGACACGTCTCCGGTCAATAACCAATAGCGGGACCTGGATGCCCATATTGGCTCCTACATATTCTACGAAGATCTTTGTCGGTCAGACCGCATAACAACATACGTTGTTCCCTTTATCATCGGTATGTTACTTGCCCGAGATTCGATCGTCGGTATCCAATACCTAGTTCAATCTCGTTACCGGCAAGTCTCTTTACTCGTTCCGTAATACATCATCTCGCAACTAACTCATTAGTTGTAATGCTTGCAAGGCTTATGTGATGTGCATTATCGAGAGGGCCCAGAGATACCTCTCCGACAATCGGAGTGACAAATCCTAATCTCGAAATACGCCAACCCAACATCTACCTTTGGAGACACCTGTAATGCTCCTTTATAATCACCCAGTTACATTGTGACGTTTGGTAGCACCCAAAGTGTTCCTCCGGTAAACGGGAGTTGCATAATCTCATAGTCATAGGAACATGTATAAGTCATGAAGAAAGCAATAGAAACATACTAAGCGATCGGGTGCTAAGCTAATGGAATGGGTCATGTCAATCAGATCATTCAACTAATGATGTGACCTCGTTAATCAAATAACAACTCATTGTTCATGGTCAGGAACCATAACCATCTTTGATTAACGAGCTAGTCAAGTAGAGGCATACTAGTGACACTTTGTTTATCTATGTATTCACACATGTATTATGTTTCCGGTTAATACAATTCTAGCATGAATAATAAACATTTATCATGATTATAAGGAAATAAATAATAACTTTATTATTGCCTCTAGGGCATATTTCCTTCAGTCTCCCACTTGCACTAGAGTCAATAATCTAGATTACACTG